>NC_083618.1:8941093-9111093 GCF_963584025.1 Labrus mixtus | reverse complement strand
GCTCTCTCTTTAGCGTGTTGTGGCTAATGGCTGTGCGGGCTAGCCCAGCTGCACATGCAGAAACAAAGCTGCTTATGGGGCCAGACAATGGACCCGTGGAAAAGGGACGCCTGAAGGCGGTCAGCCAATGAGCGCGCACAACAGGGGGTCGACAGAGGGTTTAGGGAAGGGTTAAGGGGGTTTAGGGGTTTGGGCAGAGGGGAGGTTTCTATTTTATCCAGAAGTAGGGTCCATCAATGAGGTGGTTAGTATAGGACACATGGTCAATATCACCCCTGTCTCCTCTGGGTTGGTGATGGGCTGGAGGGAGGTTCAAGTTTGGCTTAGATGCCGGCCATTTCTAAAGTTGATGGGGGAGTGTGAAATGCAGAGCTACATTCATTCTCTGGAGTTTTGTGTGCTCTCTAAACAATTTCATGACCTATATTGTCAATGCCTTTACCAATCGCATGCATTTTGATGTTTTTTTAGACAAAGGCAGCAAGAGAAATCTTCTTGGTTGGTTAAATTGGGGTTGTTTTTTTGTTTTGTTTTTTACATAACTTTGCAGTAAAAGTAGACTATATCTAAGGAAAATTTTGAATTGCTGCACATGCCATCCATTCAGCTCTACAAACACAAGCACACACACAGTAACATGCACACATTCCTCATGCTGCAGTGTCAATATCTCTCAGAGGACTCCCAGTATGACAGATGGACAAAACCCACTTTTCCCCAACTGTCACACTCAGAAACTCTGGGGATTCAGGGAAAGGTCATGTTTGTGTGTGTACTGGAGTGAAGTTTTATCCATCCTTCATATTTTATAATATTAAACTAAATCCCATATCTCTATCACACCTAGAGGACATGCTGAGTGAGCTGAGCAGCCAGTGGAGGATAGATGAGCATCTGAGCCACACACACATTAAAACAAGAGATAAGTGAGAAGGCCATCTGCAGCAGGACTTCATCATGTGCGGTCAGCACTGAGGGACTTGGGGACATCATGGCATACATAGTGCTACACTTGGGCAACACTTGTACAACATAAAGACTGGGTGATATTCAAAGTGGGTCAAACTGAAAATAAAAATGACAAAGAAAGCAAAAGACAGGAGGAAGTAAAAAAAAAAAAAAGGAGACCAACTTGGCAAATGAATTCAACCAAAACCCCATTTTGAAATGAAACACATATAGTTGCTTATTTTAGTGTCGTGTAAGCGGTGTATGAGTGTATGCAAAAGGGACATGAGACCTCAGCAATCAAACTCCCCTGCTAGTTCCACTCTGGGGATGATCCGACTCGGCTATTCCCATTTCAGGCTGCAGGTGTGCAATAGGAAAGGCAGAAACCCCAGGGGGAGGAGAAGTGAGGAAGGTGGTTGACCTCGGAATGAGAAGCTCATAGTTTGAGTTAGCAGATTAAATTCCAAACGACCTCCACTTCAGTGCATGTAGTGCTCGGTTTCTAAATCATGGATATTCTCTGTCACCATGTTCCCTGATTAGTGATCATTTCTGTCAACAAGATGTTCTTTTTTGATACAGAACATGTGTGTAGATTCTTTCCCGTACACATTTGAGTTAGTTTGTGTATTAACCTTATTACATCTGTTTGACACATTATATGAAGCAATATCATATTAGTAACCTATTAAACATGTGTGTGTGGCTGTTCAGGGAGCCAAACCTTGTGTCATGATTTGGTCTTGTTTAATTTTGTATTTGGCAAATTTTCAGAGTTTAGATTTCCCTTTCTTGTTTTATTTGTGTCTTTATTTATTTTAACTTTTACATGTTTAGTCTTCAGTGTTTCTGCCTTCCCCTATCCTACTGTTGTGTTTTAATGTTCAAAAACTTAATCCATCCAAGTCATTAAAGAGGGAACCTTTCATTTATGATGATACAGCAATTAGCATATATTGTAAAAATACCAACGCTAATACATTTTCAGGTTCAGGTTCAGGTTACTTTATTTGTATACCAGTAGGTAGATGCGTTCGCAGCCAGCAAGATCTAGGCTGCTCAAGTAATGCAATGTATTCAAGAACAATCCCCTCAGGTTACAGGTTCGAGTGTACTATGGATAATATGTAAGAAAGCTATAAGTCCAGTGGAAGTTGTGTCAAGACTGATAAAGGTTGAGGTCTCTTAAATCAGTGTCCTTTATGATGACACAGGACTTCGGATTTACAAATGTAGCCCAACCTTGAAAAGATCAAACTTTTAAATGCTGCTTACATATCGCAGCATAATGAGTTTTGACACCTAGAAAACAATTTGCATATAGCTATTTATTAATGTATTGATTTAAAGTCAGAACTTACTTGTGATACCTTTATTTAATATTGATGTGTTTTAAAATTTCACTTGATTACAGGAAGTGAGTTCATCTTCTACCGCAGTTAACCTAATCAATGATGCCCTGCATTATATGAAAATGCTGAAGGCATGGACCTACATACTTCAGAGTGAAGAAGCCGTTTAATGAGTCCCAGAGAAACTTTCTCCCAGTTTGGTCAGAGCTGCCCCAGGGTGGGATGAACATGTTCAGCAGCCTGCGAAGGAAAGGATGACTAGAAAAGGGGATGGAGCAAGCACCTGCTCACATGCAACTTCAAGCTGTCACATACAGTTAAGATCAACCTACTGAGCGCGTCTCTTCCTCCGCTCAATGCGAACGTGTTGCGGATTTGGCGGCCGTCCTCGCGACGCAACAAAGGCCTGGGCCTCTCCTGTTTGTCACACACTCACACACACACACACACACACACACACACACACACACACACACACACACACACACACGCACACACACACGCGCGCAGGGGCTCGAGCCACGGGCCGGCCACGCGCGAGCTCAACAGCTACAACAGAAATTGGATGGGAGGATGAGGAGGAGCTTAAACTTGGAGGTTAAAACCCAGAGCCCCCGCAGAGTGACCCACGCTGAGACTCAGTGGCACAAGTCTGCGCAGGGACACAGCAAGGGACTTCTCCACACTGACAGTACACAGAGAGACCAGAAACTAGATCCGAGAACATTTGAACACTTCATCTGGCACACTTCCTGAGAGGCTCGCGAGATAAAGCAGCTCGGGTAAGTTTTATAGTCATTTATGAAAAGTTTGTCTGACTTCTGTCTCTGTGTGTGAAATAGATCTAATCAGACAAACAGATAATCATTTTTTCATTTTGGTCTAGATCAGTCGCATCATTGAATCATTTTCAGGTTTTGGAAAAGCATGTACTTTAGCAAAAACTAAAGGCAATGAAAAGCCTATATATTATTTAACTTAAAATAAACCAAATTACTTATTTAATATGCTTTAGCCTAGACGACAGAAAAGCGATTCTGAGTAAAACATTAATATTTCTGTGCAAATGTCTGAATTCAATTCCCTCTGAGTCGTCTGTCACTGATCTCGGGCCGCCGATCTTTCATTTAATCCCATGGTAGCCTTCATCCACGGAGCAAATCCTGCGATGGCCCAGATTGAAGTGCTGTCGTGGCTTTACCAGTTCACAAGATAACCGGGATTACCCTAAAAGAGAGGGAGGGGGAGGGGAGGGGGTATTTTACACGATAATTAATAAATGTAAGGCCTATAGTAATATATAGGCTAGGTCTAGAACATAAAGTCAATGTCATGTTATTGGTTTTGTCAGCGGCAACACCTGTGACAAGAGAAGTGCGAGACAGTAAGGAACTGTCCGGTGCTGAAACTGTCCGTCTGTTTCAAGTGCTGCTTACAGTACTAGTTCATTAAATAGCCTGGTTGGTTTTTAACATTAGTTCAAAAACGTAACATCGCTGGCTTCAGGTTGTTGATTGTAGTAGTAGAAGTACCAACTTGTAGAAGTACCAAGCACCCCCCCCCCCCCCCCCCCCCCAAATGCACCACTCCTAAGATTAGAAAAAATAAAGGCCCAAAAATGTCTTATAATTAAGATTAAAAAAACATTTTGCCTTTATGCTCCATTGTTAATAAAGTAAACCAAAAGGCAGGTCTCCTGTTTAATTGTAATCAAATTTAAACACATTGGTTCTTAAATTTTAAAATAATAATCATTACAATGCAATACAATGTGGAGATTGCATGAAACATGGAGGACAAACAGCTTTACATTTGTCATGTTGAAGCAGACTTGTAAGATAAATACTAGAAGAACTTGTGATTTTGCACAGCGGTAAAATATAACAAATATGTTGTCGTGTTTCTACAGTACAATGATGATCAAGCCGTATGCGAGACAAGGCGAGGAAGAAGATGTGGTCAGTCCTCTGCAGTGGATGGATGGAGACATGAGCTCACCTGATGGAGAAGCATCAGGCTCGTCACACCACTTCAGAGCAAATCAACAGAACAGAGAGTTGGGGAGCGAGGACGCAGAGGAAGACGAGGAGGAAGAGGAGGAGGAACAGGAGGACGAAAACGGGTCCAAACGACGAGGGCCCAAAAAAAAGCGCATGACCAAGGGCCGACAGGAGCGATTCCGTGCGAGGCGGGTGAAGGCCAATGCCAGGGAGCGTTCACGTATGCACGGTCTGAACGATGCATTGGAAAACCTACGCACCATCATGCCCTGCCACTCCAAAACTCAGAAACTGTCCAAGATCGAGACTCTACGACTCGCCCGTAACTATATCTGTGCTCTGTCTGAGGCCCTGGAGGGAGGTTTGTCCACAGAGAGCAGGGCCTTCATGGACACACTGTGTAAGGGCCTCTCTCAGCCCACCTCAAACCTGGTGGCCGGCTGCCTGCAGTTGGGATCGTCTCCTGGTGCAGGAATGAGACCTGAGGACAGACACAGGGTCCGAGTAGCACCCACTTCTCTGGGAAGCATTGTGAGCTACTCCTCCCCGGGTCTGCCAAGTCCCCCGTACGGCACCTTTGACTCTGCTCACCTGCTCCACCTGAGGGCCATGAAAGGAGGAGTGTACGAGAATCACTCACCCAATGAATACAATGCTAGCGGTGTGGGGACCCCTCCATACGACGGGCCCCCTACGCCACCCCTGAGTATCAGCAGCAACCTGGTGCCCAAGCAAGAGACCTCGCCCCACTACCCACCCGGACAGCACTACTCCTCCTCCCCTGTGGAGCAGGGGCTGTATCAGACTCAGCCTGGATACGACATACACTTAGAGGGGACGTATGACTCCTACCATGCAGCACACATGCCCCCCCGACAGATCACCTCTGTGTACAGAGACTGAGACAGAAGAGGAGGGTTGTCTCTGCTAGAGCCATGAACAATTGTTAAAATTAGAAAGAAAAAAAACTTGACTTAAAGGGAAACACTCACAAATCTGATTACCAAATGAATTAAGGACCTGCAGGGCCGAGACAGGATGACTTTGACCAGGCGTCCCATTGTTGTTATATAAGCACTTCTGGATTAGTTGTGACGACATCAGATATTTTACAAAAATTTAAAGTATTTCTATTTATTCTCTTATTTAATACAGTGTATATTGACTTTGTTCTGAAGTGCAGGTGTGTGTCTCTTTCTGTATAGATTTGTGGCAGAGGATTCTCTTTGTTTGCAATTAAGTGTTATAATTTATCTCACCTTTCTTTAGTGTCCACTTTTTCTCTGTTGTTTGTTACATCATGTACACATATCAAGAGGTAGCTGTCCTAGAACAATGTAGCTGATCTGTGTTTTCTACCGAAGCAAAAATGTTTTCATGAAAAAACTTTGAAAAAAAAAAAGAATGCAAAGTGAGTGTGAAGAAGCAACAAGATTGTTCTCAGGTAAAAGGAACATCTTATTTTTGTCTTTTTCTTTCTTATGTCATTAAAATGTCCAAAAATTTAATTAATCCTTTGCTTCTGTGTGTGACATCAATTCAGCATAAACATCACCAGCGATCCTGTTTACTCGCTACGTTGTTTCACAATTTTCTCTCCAGATCTCGGTGGTTTATCTGCACTAATCCTCTGGCCGTCGTTTAATGAAAGGTTAGATGTGGGAGGGCGGATTGTTAGATAAACATTTGTTATTAACATGGCTGCATGGCAACGCAGACATTCTTCTTCATCGACACTACAACAGCACAATCCTGTCCTGACAAAGTCAGGACATTACTTGACACTCAAATAAGCAATAAACACATTTGTATATAGGCTATGTATATCCTTTACCGTTCATGAAAACACACAAGAATTCAGAAAAAACACATATAAAGCTGAATAAAGATAAATTGGGGTTTTCTGGAGAGACAATTAAAAAGCCAAGAAATGACCACAAGTGGAAAAGAAAAAAGAAACACTAAAAAGATTATCTGACTGAAGTCTGAAGACATGCCAAGGAGAAGAAGAACAAAAACAAAGGTCTGATCTAAGAGCAGCCACTTCTGTTGATTCATGGCCATACTGGTCAGTGTGAAGGCCACCCACTGAGAGGTCAGTTAGAGGGGGTCACAAAGGTCACACAGGGTCACAGCTCACTGGTGGGAATGGTCTGAAAGCATCATGGCCGCCACTTTTAACATCTATTTCATGGTCAAATTATTAATTCCATGTTCACAGCACTTTAAAACAGTGAGTGTTTGCTAAGTATGATGTTTGAGGTTATTTTATGGATAAAATGCTTTTAATCCTGATAAACATGCCGATGAACATCCCACGCTTGACCTGCACTGGGAGGAAATATATCACTTTGTTTTTGCAAGGATTAGTATAAGCCTGCGTGTGTGTGTGTGTGTGTGTGTGTCTGTTTGTAGAACATTTGTACTTCTAACCAGCATCTAACTTTGAAGGGGCCGGATGAATAACAAAAACAGGGTATCTCTCTGCTCTCTGAAGGCAAACACTCCTCAGCAGGAGCTCGGATAGTAGATATGTGGGATGTATTAATCCAAATGGTAGATGATAGTCAGATAATGGCCAAATGTTGTTGGAGGACAAAAGATTTCTAATTTGAAAAGGACACTTTTGCACCAAGACAAATGAACGGCTGCAACCGCTTTTGACTTCTGACCCCTCTGACCGTGACTCCCGATCCAGATGATCCTTTATATCTCGTGTGCCATTCAGAATATATCTGTAAAATCAGACCTTTTATTCAGTGAAGCACCCCCACTCTCTAAAAGAGCATTCTGAGAATATAATTTACAAATTTAAAAAAAAGGGGAAAACAATCATCTTCAAGTTTAAACTATGGGATTTACTATTAAATTCTGAAAATGATATTCAAATATATTTTCCATCACATCATACAAAGTCTGTTTTTACACAGAATTGTAGGTGAGTAGTTTTTTCAATTAAAAAAATAGTAGATACATTTTTTTTAAATATTATTAACGTTGGTTTTATCATAGTTAATTTAAGAAAATTTATTTTCTTTGTTTCATTTCAATTTTTTACAATAATTTTAAAGACATGATCTAATGTTCAATGTTCTAAAATAAAATCAAATCTGTTAAAGTTTAGTTTATAATTTTGGGGCGTGAGATTGATCAAAGAGCAGCTTAGTGTACATTTTATTTTCAAGTCACCTTTAAAAAACAAAGTGTTGGATATAGTTGCGGTATATGTGTCTTTATGCATGTGTGTGCATGGTGGTGTTATTGGGGGATAAAACATCATTAAGCAGCTGATCAGAGCTCAGTGTTTCAATGGTTGCATTAACTCACTAATCCTTAGAGGAGAGGGGCAGACAGGGCAGCAGCTTCTCGTCCCCCCGGCTACAGTACATAACAGCATGAAGCTATTGTGCACTTTAGTACTGAATAACAAAGCAACTCAGGGTGATAACATTAACGTGGCCCAAATTCTGATTTCTTAATTTAAGAGGTTCAAAGTAGTTTTATTGTACTGTATATGCCTAAAGGAGTGCTTTGGCCATCATGAGACGCATTTCTTAAAGTCTTGAGTTTATAATTGATGTGGGCCGACGGGACAGTAGAGTGGCAGCGCCACCCATTGGAGACTTTTTTTTAAAAGAAAAAAAAAACTACATTTGGATGGGAGTTCAGCATTTGTCCACAAGGTGTCACCATTAGACAACATTTTGGGCTCTGACAGGCCTTCTGAAAATACTTCAGTTGAAAGAAACATGAACATACTTCTTTGCTTTTCTAAAGTTGATGAGAGATTGAAATTAATATGTTAAAAACAATCTGTGACACTAAAAAATCACAAACTTTGTAGTTCATATTTGACAGAAATGTTGCACAATAATGTCACAGATAGCATTTGGTGGAAGTGAATTCGTAAACACAGCCGAGTGAGAGGGTTGAGTGAGAATAGAATTAACCTATTTACATGTAAACCGGTTGGTGGAGTGTGTTTGGATCAGAATAATCAGGCTAATGAAGGTACCTAGGGACTCCGCTCCATCAGAAATATGCACGCTGTCCTCTCTATCCAGCCATTGATCGTATCACATTGTGTAATTATGAACCGTGAAAGGACATGAAAAAGGATTAATCAAGGGAAACTGACCGATTTAATCTTCAAAGGCTCAACTGAAGAGCAAAGTCTGGTAGAGAGGAGGGATGTAGTAGTCTGTGCTTTCATCCTGGAGGTGGAAAAAGCAAATAACAAAATCAGACAGTGCTCTGTAAAGCTGTAGGCACATCTCCCCACATAACACTTTCTATGTGATAATATCTGGTGTCAGTAAAGATGAAACTTATTTGTAAATGTTTGGGATGTAGGTTAGAACTCACTAGTGTTTACTTAATGTTCATGGACTCTCACAGCATCAGTTAAAGTCAATGGTCAGCACATTGTTGATCAAATTTAGAACCTGAGATACAACTCGTCAATTAACTTCTTCAGAGGAATTAAAGATATATTCCAACACACACACACACCTATTATTCTAAGGTATATTTCTTAATAATTTCAGTACTCTGAATGCACTATCATACTTTAAACTTAACAATGTATCTGAAAGCATAATTGACTTTGCAGAATAGAATCAAGACACAATCCACTAGTTATACGGTATAAGGCATTAGAGTAACCTGCTGAGTATTAAAGTATTAAACAAAATATGATTACATTATTTTACTTATGACAGATTGCATTCTTTTCATACTTCTGGTCTTTCACTTTAGATTGTGAATTAAGTTATTTACACAATTTAGTGTTTTTTAATTTATGTAAAGGATTTGAATCATTTCTTTAACTTTCACAAAAAAACATTTTCTCAGGGATAAAAGAAGCTCAAACATGAATATATTCTTACAAGCTGTATAATCAAGTCAGTGACAATCAGTCCTCTTAGCCGCAGAAATCTACAATAAAACCAAACCAAACAAAACCAAATCAAGAAAATATACTAATTTATGGATGCATATCATTTTTTTCATGGAATTTGTTTATATTTAGAAAATGTCAGATCTTCTTCTTGTCCTTGTTTGACCTTCCTCTGAGGACAGACAATCCTCCTTTGACAGTGATTTATTTTTTTTAAACAAAAAGAAAAACAAGACAGTAATCATGAAAATATAGAGCTGTAAAATGTAGTTGTAATGTGATTTGCTGGTTAAGGAATCTTTATATTAGATTAGGGGAAATGAGACAGAAATGGTAAAGGGAGGGAGGGAGGGAGGGAGAGAAAGAGAGAGAGAGAGAGAGAGAATGTTTTACAAAGAGACAAGCTAACCTGACTGGGAGGAGGGAGGTGTCAGTGTATATGTGTATGTGTGTGTTTGTGTGTGTGTGTGTGTGTGTGTGTGTGTGTGTGTGTGTGTGTGTGTGTGTGTGTGTGTGTGTGTGTGTGTGTGTGTGTGTGTTTGTGTGTGTGTGTGTGTGTGTGTGTGTGTGTGTGTATGTGTGTGTTTGTGTGTGTGAAACTCAAACCCCCTTGTGAAATGTGCTTACTCTTTCACTTTGCTGTCCTTCCTCACTGTCCCTCAACATAACCTCTGCATGGCATTCTGCCAGAAGATGTGAGGTGTGTGTGGCATATTATTAATATGCAAATAAAACAAACATGGAGGTGTCTTAAATGAATGAAGAAGACGTGTTTACGTGCACATATCTTCCTCAGTGACACAGTGGGACTCTGCCAAGCCTGACTGGGCGCTGCCTTTACTGCCTGCCTTAAACACTTGTTTTTTATAGACAGCAGATGTTATTATCACAGGAGCACTCCAAACACTGAATGCCAAGTGTTCATACAGATCTAGTAGACTTCACTCCACCATATACATTCACATTACTTTCTTGGTAAGTTGTAAACCTGGAGGCAGGGTAGAGCAGACTTGATTGCGAGCTCCCAGCATTTCAGAATTAGCCTGACATTTACTCGACATTGCGCCATGCGTCAGTCTCACCTCAGGCCTCTCCTTCGGTCTCCTCCACAAAATACTCCCCCACCTCTCGGAAAAAAACACTTGTAAGCACATTTACGATATCTGATCTGAATTAACACTTTGACTGGTAGGAGTGTGGATTTAATTTGCTAGCACACAGAAGTCTAACTGTATCATGTTTGTAAATGCTGAGCTGCTGTCTTCATCTCAAAGCCATGAATCCATGTTTTAATTTAATCATCCCAGCGATTCAAGTTCTCCGCTCTGGGAGTTCCATTGGATGACATGTTGAACTTTGTAATTGGAGATTAGTTAGCTGGGGCTTGCAGTAGATCAGCATTTTACTGAAGGCCTCCTGATGTTTGATGATTTGCACTGTGGGGTGACAGCATCAAGAGAGTGGCATGCTCCTTTCCTTAGCCTTTTAGCTAAATTGTTTAAAAGCTTTAAGAGGATGTGAAGATAATCAGCGCATGTTTCTCACTATTCTCTGAATATGGTTACAGAACGAGGCAAAATGGTACAAAAACGCCACTATAAAAAGTCTCCTGAATACTAATGTCATGTTATTCCAAAACATCTCATTAGTACGGTGGCCCTGAAGGTTAACTGTACAAACATTTCATGACCGCATTAAACATTTCACTGAATGCCATAAACAGTTCACAAAAATTACAACTGTTTCATGAAACACAAGAACATTGCATGAAACTGAAAACTATTTCACAAAACTTAAAAATACCAAACACATAACATATTCTGTAATGAGCTCCAGCTCCTTGTCTGTTCTTTTTAAAACACTGTTTAAATTCCATGCAAGACCAAGGTTATCTCTACAGTAGCATCTATTAACAGGAATTGATGTATGACTGTTGCTACGAATTTGGGTTTTGTACAATACAAGATGTGTAGGTTTACCCTTTCAGTTTTCATGAAATCATTTTTTTATTAACTGATATGCTTTTTCACTTTGTGAATTTTATTTTGTCCTGCAGATTCTTTTTGCCTTTATTTTCTGTTTTTTTTTTGTGAACGTTTTGTTAAATATTTGTACATTTTGTGAAATGGTTTAGCGTTCCATGACATTCATTAAATGTTATTATTTTTTATGGATCCAGTGATTTTTTTTGCAGCTATGAAATGTTTGTACATTTGAAGCAACAAAATGTAACTTTTCAACCTAAAAATAGAAGTATTTAAGTCAATCTTGTCGTACAATAACTTTAAACAGAGATAATAGTGTCTCTCTCATATCCACAGCACAGCCTGGTCGCCTGCAATTATCACCATGTAACTTTGGCAGCTGCCTGCGGTCATCTCGTGAGAAGTGCATACGGTTATACGACACTAATTAACACAAGAATCTTCAGCCATCTCTGTACTGTTGGATACAATGGCTGAGGCTAAGAGATGGAAGGGGACAGTGACGGATGAAGCGTGACTGATTCAGCAAAGAAGAGAAAAAGAAAGTGACAGGGCAAGATTCAGGACTAGAGGAGTTATTGGACAGGCTTTTACATGTTGGCGAGAGCCTCGTGAAACAGGTTGGAGGCAAAGGCGCCCTTCTGAGCAGCCTGTTTAAGTTGGTTGTCACCTACATTTGCCTCACTGAATTAGGTTGCAACAGTGTTCCTTTGCTCATTTTAATATGGCATTGTGTGACGGCATTTCCACTGAGGCGATGTTGCAGTTGCAGTGTGTGCAAAACGCAGCATATTCATTGGCTGGTACTTTTCAAAGGAAGCTGTAACTCTCCAGTAGTGTTGGGTAGTGATGTGAAAAGCAGTTCTTTTCAGTGTACTGAATCACTAGAATCAGTTCAGTAAAGTGATTCGTTCAAAAGATTTATTCACCGAATCATTCAGTACTTCTCCGCAGCTCTGTCTGTGAATCAGAATTTAATAAACTGAAACACGGCCGAACGCTTAGTTCTGCTCGTGATCGTACTGAGAACAGCCGGTGGTGAATAATAAACCAATGAGCTGAGAATTTAGTTGGATAAAGTTACAGTTTGCAAACTGAAAGCTGCTAAAACAATCACATTTATTTTCCCCGACCGTTCTGTTCAGTACGTTCAGTTCGTTCACTGAACGAGAGCTCCGCTCTTCCTCTCAGTTCGTTCAGTGAACGTGATTCATGTCGGAGCTCTCGTTCAGTCCAAGAGCTCACACACGAGAACGAGAGCACACACACACACACACACACACACACACACACACACACACTGTACTGACTGAGGAGAGGAGGGAGGGCGGGCGGGCGGGCTTTGAGCGACTCTTACGGTCTAGAGAGAGAGACACGAGACGGGAGAGAGGAGAGTGCAACTGAAGTTGAGAAATGAACGACTCTTTTCAGTAAGTGATTCAGTTCAGTTCGTTCACCCAGATGATTCGTTCGTTTTGAACGAATTGTTCACGAACTACACATCAGTAGTTGTTGGGACTAAAACTGTAACGCCACAGCTATTTGCAGTAACTAGTAACAAATGAGTTACTTTACAGATTGGTTCACGCTGTTACAATCACTGACATCTAAAAGCACTCGTTACTCGTTACTTTATGTGAAACAGCCGACAACAAGCAGGCGAGGTTATGCTAACATCAGCACGGTAGCATCCTGGGAGAAAAGAACATTTAGCACTGTACACAAACACAGGCAGGTGATCATTCAGCTTTCTGTATCGAATTACTGACACTACTTTTCCCTGCTTGAGTTAAACAACACGAATACAGCAGTGGGTTGTAGTCTATGTGCAGGAAGGAAAACTTCTCTCACAAGAAACAGCCTGTTGCCTTCAGAGATCTATTTAGTAAAATACCAACATGAATATGGCTACAGTGTTATTTGAAATGTGAAAGTTGTCACAGCTAAATGATGTGAACACTAATTTTGTTTTGTTCGTTGTTTGCAAAAGAATATTAAGTCCCTTGTCAGTTTACGAATCTGTTGTTTATTACCAGTAACATGTAGTTAGCATACATCTTCTACCTCGGCTATCTATCTTACCTCTGTCTATCTTTTACATGTCTCATAGCTTTTATGATTAACCACTATCACCACCTTGTGGTCAACTGTAATAGCACTTGATCATCACTAATATGAGTACTGAGAGAAAAAGATTTCCCAAGTACTTACTTTTTGATAGTATTAACTGTAACTAGTTACTAATTTTAATTTACCTGCCGAACACTGCTCTCCAGAGGCTGACTTTCTTTTCATTATGACCGCTAGCCTACCTGTCGCTATGCAACAGGTCCTGTTAGTATGATAAGCTAGGCTAGCTATGCAACCGCACCAACCCTGAGATTGATTGACACGTCTACAGACAAATCAGTATTGAACTTTGACCCCTGATGCATTAGTGATGTTTTCTCTATGGATTCAAAAACAAAGCAACCTTGAGAACGACATTGATTAATATACAGTGTTGCCAGCAAAGCAAGGATGAATCAAATAGGTACATGAATTAGAAAAGGCATAGATAATGAGATGGACCCAAATATGACCTCCAGTAGTGACCTCCGTAGTCCATACAGACACGTAGTCTGTACCCTTTGTGATGATGATTATGACATCAAGTCGGCAAGTCAGGCGAATCATGTTTTTTTTCGACTTTCGGAGTTGTCGTTCCGACTTGAGCAGGTGTTCATGTGCATTTTACAACTCTGAGACTAATTTTTCCCATGTTTCCAACACCACATGAATGCACCATAAGGTACAAGCAAACTGGCACACAAGGACGGAAACACAGATAACTTATACTGAAGTGAGACAACAAGACACAAGTGAGACACATCAGGTAATCACAGATTCAGGGAGAAACTGGGGGAAGGGTAGGAAGGATCATACCTTAAACGAGGCACAGGGTAAGAAACCAAAATAAAACAGGAAACACAAGACATAAAACACAAGGATAACAAAATAAAATACATATAACTAGCGTGGAGCTGTGCCAGAAAGAAGCTAGTTTGGCAGAACCAACTGTCTGTGCATTTATTTCTAAATCAAACAAACATGTCTGTCTGCAAGCCATCTTTAATCTGCAATCATATTTATTTTTGCGTCAACATTTCCTTCTTCTCCTTCATGTCTCTCAAGTTACAACGACTTGCAGTCCTCCTTCTGCACAACAGCACACACACACACACACACACACACACACACACACACACACACACACACACACACACACACACACACGCACACACACACACACACGCACACACACACACAAATCCATGTTTCCTCTGATCTGCCATCAGTAGCCAGATCCCCCTCCTCTGTGTCCTGCCCCTCCTCCTCGTCACTATCTCTCTCTCTCTGCCGGTGTCTCTCTCCCTCCACAGTTGTCATCACATATTAAATTCCCCACGTCCTAAGAAGCAGAACGAGCCTCTGGAATCTAGTGCACTGGTTTCGCTTCACGGAAAGAAGTGACGGTATGAAGGGGAATCACTGACAAGTTAGAAAAGACCACAGAGAGGGATTAATGAGAATCTGAGTAGAGTTAGGGAAATAGACTGTGAGGAAGATGATCAAGCTAAACATCAAGCCACCTGCTGTTTAATGCAGCGACATTGCTGGCATGTGGCTGCCTGTGCACAGTGGTTCCCTCTCCTCCCTCTAGCTGACGGCTGCAGGATCTGCACTCAAGTCGACGCTTGCTACCTTATCTATCTTTTAGCAGTAACGTAAAGCAAAAACGTTCACTGATTCCACTCATATAAAGGATCTCTGTCTGTACATCTTCATGCCGGCTGACACACTGACCTTTGGGAAAACTCTACTGGACGTGGATCACTTCGAGCCACGTGAATAACAGAGGCGACCTATGTGGAGCTCAGGTAAGCTCATCACAGACTACTGAGCAATGTTAAACCACCGACAACCTCGAGCAGTCCTCCTTTGATCACCTTAAAGTAAGCGAGGGGTGTGTAATGCCCTCATTATTGCAATATTCAGAGCAGAAAGAAAGAGGGGGTGACAGAAGACTTTGAAGGTTTCTCTCTTTGATGAAAGTTAGGGTCGTCTCCAACAAATGTCAGCACTCAGTGTCCGATAAGAACCTACACTTGGACCTTGTCTGACCTCTGACCTTTATCATGAAGTTCTGACATGATGCAGAGAAGGAATGATGGATGAAGGGAGAGAGAAAGAGAGCGTGCTGAGTTACAGACAACTCTTGATGTGCACTTCATAACATCCCACAAGTTGTTCCTCCACCAGTATCACAACAGGAGAGTTCTTGAGATACTGGAGTGGAAGTAAGTTTTTAGTTTTGAAGGCATGGATTCAAATGATTGTAAATTGTTACAGAATCTCAGTGGGGAGACGTTCTGCAACAAAGCAGTTTATAAAAATGCAATCGGATCAATTTTTCCCCCTACTCAGGACCTGTAGGGTTCTACTCATGCCTACTCTTCGAGCTGCTAAGAACTCAAAACATCATCTCCATTATATCAGGTCAAGTCACTACTAGTCATGTGATCTCAGTCAATCATGTGATATGAGCTGATCTTACATGCTGGGGATTTTTGAGTGGAGTATTTGCTGCTTAGTATATATATATATTAAAAAATATGCACCCAAATAACAAATTGATAATACAGTTTATGATTAATGAGTATTTTAACATTACAAAATGTCAGAAAATTGATATTTTAAATGGTCCAGTAAGTTTAAATATATTAAACACAGTAGAGAAGTTGAGTTAATTACTCAACAAAGCATGGTGTGTGTGTGTGTGTGTGTGTGTGTGTGTGTGTGTGTGTGTGTGTGTGTGTGTGTGTGTACATTTAACAGTGAACTTGACTCCTCATTCCAAGGGTACAGGTTTAGCCCAGACTGTGTGTGTGTCTCTGTGTGTGATTTTTTTGTGTCCATTCTAGTAACAACTATTTTAACCTCTGAGGTGCAGTAAACTGACGCTCTGCTCTCTGCCCCTCCAGCTCTCACTCTGCAACAGAAGTTTTAGATAAACAACCACACACCTTCATACTAGCTTCATATTGTTATCAGAAATCTGGGTTTCTCAGAAATTACTTTAAACAATTTGGTTGTGTAAAACACAAGTTAAACATAATTCTGACGCAGGATAGAAAACTGCAGTAAAATATGTGAGAAAAGTTAAACGTTCACGAGTAGATCTCTTTATCTCTGTCAGTTTTCCTTTTAACCTGCAAGGGTCCGATTTAGCACAATTTTAGGGGCAATTCACATGTGAAAGACATTAAATGAAGAATGCGTTAAATGTAGGCAGGACTCCTCAGGTCTCCTAAGGGCTCACCGGTAACGATCACAGCTAAAATTAGAGCTCAACAAGCCTGTCGACACAGTTATGGCCCGCTGGGGCAGTTTGACAGAACTGATAGGATGGCTGGGGTCACACGCGACTGACACATACTTGCTCACACATATACATATAAACAAGCCTTGTGACTGCTCTGCACTCAAACATTTTTTATCATTTCATCTATACTTTTTTAATAATTTGTAACTTATTATTACATAAATAAATATTATTAGGAATGTAACTCCACCTCAACTGTGTTAGGCATTTACTGCATGCGCTCAGTGCACATACAAAACTGTATTTACTGCTCACTAGAGAGCATGCTAAAGAATGTAGAAACCTTTATTTACTTTGCTTAAAATACCTGCCTACCAGAAACAAGTCCACTTTTCAAACACTTAGATTTGATCAGAAAATTAGTATTGTTTCCTGTCTTTTATTTAGACAAGTTTGGCGGTGAATCCATTTTTTTTTAAACGTTAACTCAGACTACGGGGCTGAGCAAAATATGATTATTAGCTAAAAACAACCAACGTTTTTTTAAAGCAGCAAATACAGCAGGGGTTTTCAAAAAAGCTCTGCCCTCTAGCAAATAGCTGTGCCACCAAACAAAAGCAAATCTACCCTCTTTAAAGTGACGACAAAGTGAGCTTGAAACACTAGAGAAGGTTCAGTGGGCCTTAAGTCTCTTGTTTCCTTTTTTAAAAATTGTTTCTGTCACAATCTTTAAATTATTTTACTTTACTTTGTGTATAATATATTCAAGGATGCCTGCTAAACCCAATACAAACTTTGTATCAACCAATAATTCTTAGTGCCTCAACACAAAGAGAGAGAAACCAACGCTACTGCACCTTAACCTGTGTTGATATCATGGTAAAAATACTGCATGAAAGGGGCATACAGCTGAGATTAGGAATCAATCACTATCTACTTTATCTTTGAAAATGCTATGGAATAGTTGTTTAAATGTGGATGAAAAAAACCTGAAATAAACAGTTTAGTTTAATCAATTTTATAACTAAATGCATTCAAATATACTGAGACAAACACATGTATAAGCCTCTATTGTCACTGTGCCTGTACAGTAAAACTGCTGAGAACACTTCTATAGACTCCTGCAATAGAGTCTTTTTATCATAATTCTGACAGCTCTTGTATGTATATGATGCTGTGCATTGTAAGTAAAAGGTTAGCTTAATTGAGATACGTCTTAAAGGCGTAATTATATGTACAATATTCTATCAACCTTGCAGTAACATCTTGCAATCCTAAAACTGAAAAAAAAAAAAAAAATAGTCAAGTGTTTTACCAAGTAAGCAACTAAAAGCCTTCACTTGCATCCCCATGAGACACGCACATGCAGGATGGTGTGTCACCCGAGTCCAGTGATCTGGTTTCAGTTTCCCATGATGACATCCATTAAAGTCATGCTGGATCTGACCCTCCTGCCTCAGACAGCCACATTAGCACCTGGCCCATTGGCCACAACAATACACCTACCTGCATTATTCAGCTCAACTCGACTAATGAGGAAACCTTATCTCATGCACAAAAACCCTATCCTGGGATCCCACAAGTTAAACAAACAGCATTTGTTGTGACGACGGTTCAACACCTCATTTGCGTTAGAGAGTCTGATAGTCATGAATACACTTTAGCAAAGTGTTTATCTTTAGAGACAATTCTGAGAAATGTTGTCACAGTTGGGCGTGCAAATGGCTCACTTTTTGGGCTCATTCAGCACTCCCTGTGTGTCAAACAGCTGTCATCGACCTCCTTCATCCTGCTGTTCCAACACATCTTCAACATTTCTTCACCTTCCTCTCCATCTCTAGTCAGTCTGCGTTAACCTCAATCTATCCCCCCCTCCCTCCCATGCTTCATCGAGTGTCGGGAGCTGTCAGCCTGTGTCGCACTTCAGTGTCCACTTTTTTTTTGTTCTGCAAGAACAGAGCACGAGCTCTGTCAGCACTGTAAAGAGTTTACTCTTGTCTCTGTGTAAACAGGTAGAAAGAGAGACAACAGCAGGTACAGCACAGGGGTAGGGGGCGTTGTGAATGCAGACATAAAATGTACTCAAGACATGTTTCAGATGCAGCTGGTGTGAGGTGCAAGGTAGACAACAGAGCGTGTCAAGAGGGGAATAAAAATTGTTAGAGGTAAACAGTAAAAAAAAGGGTGACAGAGGGGAAGGCAGAGCACAATTGACAGCAGCATTATCACTCTGCCTCCTGAATCAAACACGCAAAGAAAACGCTCTGCACCGACTGCTGCCATTGGCTGAACCTTCAGCCTATCATGGCTCTGGAATGCAAGGTGCCTTTAGGTTATAGCCAACCCCAAAAGATGAGAGAGAGAGAGAGAGAGAGAGAGAGAGAGAGAGAGAGAGAGAGAGAGAGAGAGAGAGAGAGAGAGGGGGAGAGAGAGGCATGCTGTGGTGCAGAGGTTCCTCCAACAGTGCACGGCTCCATCTCAGCTGCATTCTCTGCTGTTCCTCCTGCTGGACTGAATATATAATAGTGAATAAATTACAGGCTCTCTTGCAGTAGTTTGAGTGTATGTTGTGTTGCGGTCAGGACTGCTGCTGCTGTACTGCTGTACCGCTCCTCCTTCTCTTGCAACAGCTGGCTGGGCTGGAGATGTGTGTCGAGATCTGAAGGAGAGGCATCTCATGTGGTAGAGGGGAAGAAGAGGAGGAGAAACAGCGTAGGGATGCAAAGTGAAGGTTGTAACGCCTCATGTCTTCTCCATGTTGAGTTTTGAGTCACGTCAGTAGCAGATCGAGGAAGAGAAGAGTCAAGCAGGAGGAAAGCGTTCTACAGAGAAGTTGACAGTGGAAGGATACAGGATGATCTTGGGTAAGGGCATCAGAAAGGATTTGTCTCTCACTTTATATGGATTGGATTGATTTCTTGTTACACTTACATTCCTTTTCTGTGAAGGTAGGTACGTTTGGCAAAAAGTTTGGGGTGCATGTGCTTCAGTCTCAAACTTAGTTGTGCCTTAGATGATCTATTTACTATGTTAAATAGTTAAGTTCACATAAAGACGAGTGCATCATGGAAGGGTTGATTTAGGAAAAATGTTTAGATTGTGTGAGAAAGATTAGTTATTGTTTTTGTTAATTTAACGTTCCAAACAGAAGTACAATCCCAGCATTCCCTGTGTTGGGAGAGGAAAGTATTGCAGTAACTATCTGACGCTATTACTCTGAAACACACATGCACACGGACACCCACACACACACACACACACACACACACACACACACACACACACACACACACACACACACACACACACAAGGACAGATAAGAGGCAAACCCGCATTTTGAAGCTGAAAGATCCAATCCATTTACACACTTAATATTACCACATTCAGTTTTTCATATATTTTAAGGAATCTGCCAAAATCTTTTCCAAAAAAGAAAGCCCAGTGAAGGTCATATTTAATTTCAGATACTCGAACCTGACCCTCAGTCAAGAATGTCTTGGTGATAGTCCAACTTCAGTGATCAGTCATCTCATCTTCTCACTGGTTCAAGTGGCCTCACCACTGACAGAATGTCCGCATGTCATTCATCAAAATAATCTCCTGCCTCGTTAACAAACATTATTATCATACACCTCTCAGTTTTCACGGCCAACGTTCATTCAGTCCGAGGATTAAGTATCCGGACTGCTTAAGTGCAGTCTCTCGCTCACTCAGTGTTAATAAAAAAGGCTTAAACATAACGTATCCACTCAGACAGGAGAAACACACATGTGCACTTGACTGTGTGTAGATTTTCTGTACTTTAAAAAAAAAAAATGATGTGACGCAGTCTTTTACATTAGATTTCACCATCAAATACAAACACTTTATCTTGTCAGACTAACTCTTGTCAATTCATATTTGACCAGTTCATTTTTGTTTGCTTGCTCTCATCGCTGCTCGAGTCTCGAGTGATTTGGCAGTAAGTTTGAGCTGGTGGTAATCTCGCTGTGGAGCTTTAAATATGTGTGTGCATTACACACTAAACACACTGACACAAGATCACAACAACATGGACTGATCAGGTCTGAAATATTGTGTTAGTTTCCTTTAACGCAGACTAGGATGGAAACCAAAATAGTTTTGGTGAAAGGCAACGTCAGTGAAAGTGTTGATAAGAAAAGATGGAGGGACAAACACAGAGGGAGAGCCCCTCGCCCCCCCCCCCCCTCCATTAGTCTGTTATGTCCTCTCCATCCAGCAGCGCCTTCTAAATACTTAATTTCTTTAAATGAAAAGCAAAGCTTAAACATGTTGACACAATCGGCAGCTAAGAATGAAAGAACTGTGCACAAGCCTGCTTATCTCTGCCTGTGCAGAGGAGCAGGAAACAGTTTAGTAACTCTTGTGTGATTTTAACGATGAATATTTCAGACCCTGCAGGTTTGAAGTCTTTATTTATTTAAAAATGGGCCAAGGCTTTTTCCAGTCTGACGCAAAGACCTCACTCATCGCTATAAAAAAAGCTTTGTGGCTTGCATCACTATTCATCCATCTAATATAAAGGAACCAATAAATGTGTGCTGTGTGTGTGTTTGGGGATGTGCATACAGCCAACACACACGCATAATTCAACCACTCATCAATGTCCTCCAAAAGACTCACAGGTGTAAGCTGTCTCAAATAAAAGAGTGACCTTTGAATGGAGGCGATGCAGTGAGGGATGAAAAGTATTGACATTTAAAACAGGAAAATGTGTCAGCCACTCAGTATGTTTGATGAGGTGACACATATTGCACATTTGTGTGTGTGTGAAATTATTGCTTAGGACAAAACCAGCACGAATTACCAAAGAAGAGAAGGACCAGTAGCTGTGAAGGTCTAAAGTTAGATTTTATGTTCCATATGCAGTCTGTCCTCACAAGAAAAAGCTTTCATTTTTCATTCAGCCAGTCCAATATTTACCTGTCAAGGAGCTCAAATGACAGCTGGAGTATGACTCTTACCTGTCATCAGAAAAGGAAAGAAAAGTCTACGTTTAAAAGCACTGATAGAAAAGCTTTGACTGTTCAGGTTTGTAAAGAAACTGCCTCTCTGCGCATATATACTGTCTACTGTTTCAGACAGTTTCAGTGAACCATTACGTCCACATACAGTTTCTAAAGTGAATGAAAGATGCTAGATGATTATGTGTGAAGCTTGGCATCTAAATGTGTCTTTTACATTGTTATTTATTCATTTTAATGCAAAAGTCCATCGACCACCAGTGTGAACAGTACAGTTTGCTGTGTGTGTGATAATTTTGACTTTAGGCTAGACTTTTTTTCAAATAGATGACTTTATATACGGATCCTTCATTAGTATTTGAGTCTCGGATGTGTTCTGATTTTTGGTTTTAAAAGTGGAATGAATAGTTGTCCGTCCCTCCTAGAGACTTTATCGGTGTCCGACAATAGCCAATGGGCTCCCAGAACTCTGGATCACTTAACAGGGAGATCATATTGCCAATGTTCCCATTGTACATTTATTCATTCAAGAGGTCAACCTTTTTAATTATAGGAGAAAATACTGGCTAACATAGGATTTATAACTACTCATGTACTCATTACCAAGAAAAGCCACCGACTAAGAAAAAAAACAGGTGACACAGTGGTTACATTATGTCATCTGGGTAATGCAGTTTATCCAGATACATTATTAATTGCTGAAGGGATCTGGTATGGACAGAGCAGAAAAGAGAACCAGCAGCATGAGAAGTGACAGAGGGCGAGAAGAAGTCACCAAAGTCACAAAAAACAGTAGAACATTTTGTGACCATTTATAAAAAAATGTTTTTAATAAATCACAAAATACATACAAGATAGATTGAGGACATGATAAACAATAAGCCTGCTGTTGATGTTTAAGGAAAATGCTTTAAGGTTTAACACCTGGATATCTGTGCAGTATTTCAATGCAATCCATTCAATAATTAGAAATGAACATTTACACATTTTCATGACAATCACTCAATCACAATCAGTGGCACAAGTGGTGGCCCATGGATGGACATTATCATGAAGTCCGAATGTTTTTATGGTTTTGGAGGGCCTGCTGGTATCAGTGTGTCCAATCAGAAAATGTTTGTTAATGTTGCTTTGGGAAGCTTGATTTATTATTTTGTCATTTGTTCCTTGTCCTAAATTGTTAGCAGTTCTGACTTTTTTCTGAAACAGGGCACTTGCTGTGATTTTACTCCTGGTATAAAGGTTGAATAAGTATTTTTTAAGTACATACTTTTCTTAGTTCTTGGAGGACGTGTTGGCCATAATAATAAAGTAGAAGGTCTTAAAAAAACCTGCAGCTCAGAACCTTAAGTCCCTCACTTTATGGTTCAAAGGATCAAGAGTCGAGAGGGCACATGGGCAGATTATTACAACTCTTTGTTGTTTATTGTCCTGAAGCTAT
The DNA here is from genome assembly GCF_963584025.1 of Labrus mixtus. NCBI lineage: Eukaryota > Metazoa > Chordata > Actinopteri > Labriformes > Labridae > Labrus > Labrus mixtus. The sequence continues at coordinate 9,088,113 of NC_083618.1, read as the reverse complement.
GCAGACCACAGCTGACTCTTTCCCTCCATAACCTGCTCGTGTCACTTTGAGACAAAGCTATAGAATGAAACCACACTCTGCCCTTGAGGCTGCCAAAATGCAGCCTGTAATTTGTGCTTCTCGTCAAGCTATATGTTTTTCAGCTTCATGCATCATCCTTTTGTTCTATTTCGATTATGCATTCATTGCCTTTGTGTGTTTTTCTATTTATTCTATTGTATTAAATCATAAGGAGATGCACCTGGCTTATGTGCCTCTGATGCCATTGTTGCATGTGTGTGTTCACCTTTTTGCACATGTGCCTTTGTGTGTTTGTTTTGTGTGATCTTCCTGCAGGTGTGTAAATGGTCTGGCAAACAGAATAATAATGTGGGGAAGGGCTGTGGATCATGTTGGCACAGTGATCTCCTAATGGCCCTCACTTTGCTGTGTATGATTTGATGTAGTGATGCTTTCTGCTTCTAACTGTGCTACATCATGACTGCAGTGTCATGAAAGAAAGTTGGCAGCAAAGTTCAGGTTGTTCGGACAACTCCTTGAACAGCTGAAGCCTGAGAGGAGCTAGCGAGAGGCATATTTTCAGGAGACTCTTCAACAGACTCAGAGTGAACGTTTGAAACTAGCCAGACATCAGGCACATACAAATTATATCAATGTGACTGTTTCATATAAATACGGTTGAAATCAAATCTTGGCTGATCTTTCAGTATTTGTCAACCTAGGTGGACCTTTTCCATCTTGCCCCTTTGAACTATTAGATTATGTTGCTCATTAAGTACATAATAAGGAAAACTGAAGCAAGAGTCTCGTGGATTGGGGAAAGGAAAGTCAGCCGGACAGCTTTCCAACAAACTGGTTAGAATTGTGAAATAAACAGAGGTCTCCAGTTCATTTAAATTAATTGCCTCCCTCATGCCTCTCAAGTTATTACAGCCTCTAGAGGTCTCTGACACTTGAAGGTAAAAAGATTCAACTGTTTTGATTATATTAAGGCTGAGCGTTATGAATGTATTTGCATAATAAGGGGCTGGTTGATTCGACTGACAGGTGGGCGTATTTAGCTGTTGGCCAGGCCCAGGATGCTTAAGATCCACCTCAACTCAAGTCTGGGGTCTGTATTTCCAATATGGAAGCTGCCATTGTTGGGCTTCTTAATGCCTCTTCAGAAACCAGTGGGTGATGTCACTGGAGCTATGTCCATGTTTTAAACAGTCTATGATTGGGACACTCGTGAAAAAACAAAATGATGTAATTCTTTTAATTGAATTTCCCAAAATGTTTTCACTTGAAGAAAAAGGCAGGTTCTAACATGGTGGATCCTTGTTGGAATAAACAAAGATTGCAAAAACAGTGAGTCAGTCAAACTTATGTAAAGTACACCTGTAGCAAAAAAATGCTGCACTATAACTCACAACCACACCAACTGAAGGCATCAGGCAAACAGAGTGGACCCCATATGACCCAAACTTCAAACTCCATGTATAAGGATTTGTCTGAATTCTTAAAACAAGACATGACATGCAGGCAACCTTCAGGGAGGCCGACAAAATAACCCAAAATTGTTCATGCGTGTATGACATTTTTCATGTGACAGGCAAAGGTTAACTCCTACAAACGTCTGAACCGTCTGGACTGTTTTCATTGCTCTGACAATGTAACCATGAGATTTTGAACACATGACCAGTACAGTGTGTCACATGCTGCAGTGAGTATAACTGCTTTCTTTAGTTAACAGATGGGTTTTTTTTTTTCTGTGCATTAACCTGCAGGTTAACATGGCTTTTTACCTCCTCTGGTCACCTTGGACTCACCTCAAAACATGCGGCTCCCTCCCCCTCCTCCATGCTTTCCTTCTTTTTCCACCTCATCTCCCCTCCTCAGCCAGACCTCTTTTCCTCGCTCAATCGACTTCAGCCACTCAGCCTCGCCTCCATTATTTCCTACCAAAGTCCTCATCTCTGGTTCCTCACTAACCAGGTCTTTTTTTTCTTTTTACCTCTTCATGATGTTTCATAATCCACCACTAAAGAGAGAGAAACAGAATTTTTCATGAGAAATTGTAAGTAAGGACAAGTTGAAACAAGCAATGTTCTACATTTGTTACATAGTGATTTTTAATTTTAATGAGAGCAGGGTTGAATCTGTTAGGGGAAACAAAAGTCATCATTAGTTACGAATACTGCATTCAATCAGATCTCAAGAGCACTGCATGAGCTAACACACATATACACACACACACCCATGCACATTTCCAGTGAAAGAGGGCTTCTGAGCATTCTCTAGGAGGTGGCATTTAAGTGTGGCCACTGGGGCGCAGAGCATCTATCATTAAAATAAAGTACGGGCTGAAATCAACTGTGTTCTCCTTCAGCAGCACTCAGCCCTCCTCTTCACCGTGTCCTTCCCTCACACTGCCCAGACCTCACTCGGACGAACAATAATCAGCAATGAGCCAATAAGTTACTCCTTTTCAACAATTCAGAGTACAAAGGTTTGTGTGTGCAGTGTTTTCTGTCGCCTGCTTAGGGTTGAAACAGCTGCCTTTGACTTGAGGCTAAGCCGAGCTGCAGTAAATTGGATTTCATGCTCAGTCCTTCACAGTAGCAGTATGCGACACTAAGACAGACCCCCCCACCCAAAGTTAATACTCTGTTTCTTCAAAGGTTTACATTACATTTACAGCACATGTATGAGAGATGATGTGAAAAAAATAATTTAAAGCATTTATACAGCTGTTCTTGTAGGTGGTTATTTTGTTATGTCACTTATTCTAAAAATGTGGGGGCTCAGCATTCCTGCCACAGAACAGCAAACAGAAGTCATAAAGCATTTTAAAAGATGGCAATCATTGACTTGGAAATTGTCATCTGTCAAAGAATATTGGATCAACTGTTTTTCACATTGTGTTGCAGAAAAGGGTAAACAACATAGTGGATCCAGTGGTTTTTTCGGGGTAGCATTGCAGTGTTGTCCCTTGTTGCTGCAGTGAAATTGGAGGGGGGTCAGGGGGTAGGCATGCTTATCTGCCACTGAGGCTTAATTCAGAGTCTTCTGTGTAGAGAAGCCCATGCAGATGCAGATGTGGGGCAGCTGTCATCAAATGCCGAGCTTGTCCTCTTCAGTGTGGGTCTGAAAGTCAAGATGCTTTTTTGACCGTTTATTTCCTCTTTTTTTCTGATAGAAAGCTGCAGAGCTTCTTCTATTCAGTCTTCATTCTGTCACCCATTCTCCTGGCCCCATCATGGAGCACTAAGATGGAGAAGGGGACCGAATACAGAGAGGCTCCAGCTACGTCACTGACATTCACATTACCTCTGAGATCATTAAACCTAAATTGGCTAAATGAATTGCCAATTTGAGAGGCCTTAGTCACAGCATATTGGTGTCGGCACGCCAATGTGTGCACACACTGAGACGACTAGATCCTGTCTCTAGATGTCTGTTTTTCTTTTGTCCCTTTAGCCTGTATCTCTTCATTGCTGTCCAACTACCTTTCCCTCCACATTTCATGCAAAAATTCAATAAGCTATTACACAGGCATTGATCTTTTTCTCACCCAAACATTTGCATTAGAAAAAAGGGCAGTGTGATGAGGGGCTGGGTGAGAGAGCGCTGTCTGTTCATTTTAGTGGGGAGAAAAAGCAATAGACGGAGCGACCTAGATTTATAGAGTTTGGCAGCACTTTAACACTTTAACGCTCCTCAGAATGCGTCCAATCAATGCGCTCCCTCCCTGCGTGGCTGCTGTCGAGGAGAAGTGGCGTTCACTTATCTGATGTCATTGTAAATCACTCAGGAGGAGGGTTAGCTCATAAGATGCTGCTGCTACACTTACACCATATCCAGCTGCTGTGGAATGGTGCAGAATATCACCCAACCACTAAATCCATCACTCTGTTAGTGTCTCCACAGTAAGCCCAGACTTATAAGAAACAGGACTTGCTCTGACCTTTAAATCTGCGTGGCGTAAAATGAGATGCAGACGAGGAGCGAATCAGGAATACACTTCACTAATCAATGAGGAAACACAATGATGATACCACTGAGCCAATCCATAAAGCTTAAGCGATAATTTCCCTCTATGTGCTTTAAGAACCACGTTTAATTACCTCAAAAACATTTTTCCACCTTGTATTTTAGATTGTGAAATAATAAGGATAAAAGTAGTCATCTTCTGTATTTTATATTAATGAAGTATATTAATGAACCACACACAAGTATCTAATTCCTCTGTGCCATTGAGGTCAATAAATGATCTTAAAATACACAGAAACACTTGGTCTGGATGTTGTGTTCCTCTCCTTGCGTGAACAGGGACAGTACAGTCTGAGTTTTGAGCGTAGACTTGATAAATATTGCATGTAGCAACTATGGCATCAACCATTAGTGTGTTGATGCCCCTTTTTGAAGCCTCCACTTTGGCATTTTGGCTGCCCCCATGTTGGTTCTCTGGAGCTCAAAGTGACCATACTTTTCAGCACAAGCGCTGGAGAGGAGAGAGGTGCAAATACCAAGTTATAACAGCTTAACAGTATGTGGCTCATTCATGAGCTGTTTGTATGAGCTAGTCAATCTTTGTGTTTCCCACAGAATGGGATGTTGTTTGTAGTGGAAACAGAACAGGATTGTCACAGCAACTACCACAGGTAATTATGCATATGTTTGACGTCAATATAATTCGACCTCAAAAAGGTTGATATAGAAAGAGAGAGGAGCTATAGAGACCAAACAGTGTTTTTGTTAACCAAACAGACTAAACATGCAAATGCTGCTACAGTTCTGTATTTGAATATTGTCACACTGAAGCCATTGTGGCTAAAAGTTTTCTACTTTCAGTTCTCATAATCCATGCTGTGACTCTCGACTCTACCAGGGATATTTTTTGCTTTAAATGTTGATTTTAGCACGGCTTTTGGTCAGAAACCGGAGGTTTTATGACTGTTTTACGAACCAGGTTTTTTATGAGAGAAACACCTGCGCTGCAATACGTGCCCAAGTTTATTTAGCGCACTCTCGGCGTGACAGCAGTGAAGCTGTCAGCTGCCCTTTCAGCTGTGACACACACAGGTGCTTTAGGACGATTGCAGCAGTTATTACAAATTGACCTCAAAATAATTACAGACAAAACATCAGTAAGCCAGGACAATGCTCTCTAGTTGAGAATAATGTTACTGTTTTTTTAAGGTAGTATTTTAACTGGCCTGAGCGGGCCAGTGGAACATGCAATCAGCTGGCCTGGACTCTGTTATTCATGCATAGGGGCCAGCGAGCCAGTTATAATGTTGTCCAGCTCTACAACATATTTGGGTTAGGTCTGTCCCTTTGATTTAATGTCTTCAAATCGTTTATCATTATTTAAGGCCAGTGCCAGATTGCTTTTCCTTTATTTTTTTTTACCAAAGCTCATCTCTCATTTACAATTGATCGCACTTTTGCCTTCATTGTATCTGGTGTTGAGCATGTGTGTATCAACTAAGACTAAGGTGTGTTATTATGGTTGTTTCTTCGTGCCACACAAACTTTGCTGTGGTTGCATTGGAGAGGTGATAATGGCGTCCATGTGAGCTGTGGCGTTCATGGCATGTCTGTAAGACATTTAAAGCATGACCTGCACATTATATCGAATTTCCCTCTCACCTCCCCTTTATTATGCAGCATACTGTATGCAAAATTAGCCAGACAAAAATGACAATAGCTACAGCTGAGCTTCAGCTGTCACAGCCTCACAAGGACTGACGCAGCCTGAAGAGGAATGCTAGAAGGAGTGACTTTCCCCTCCATCTATTTCTGATCCTGACAGCACATTCTTTGTGTCTCCCCTGCAGTCAGTGGACGAAGAATCCTTTCTGTTACCAAAATAGCTTCTTCTCTCCCTCATTTGCACAAGTGACCAGTTTTCTTTACAAATGTAACAAATTGGTAAGTAGTCACCACAAAGCAGCGGCAAAAAAGGATGATGATTGCGTATAATCTCAGAGGAAGATTATACAAATTCTCTCTGCGTAGCCAGATAGGGCCCCAAGCAGCCTGCTGGTGTACGCTACAGAAAAGAATAAGGGGAGAAAGAAAAGAGGATGAGGAGAGGCATGAACAAAACAGCTGGGAGGACTGGTACGGGGAGAAGTAGACTTGGGCGACAGTGGCAAGCAGACAGAATAAGGGACCATAAAATGGGGATAGAAAACTGCTTGGTGAGAGAGAGAGACAGAGGGAGAAATGGAGAAAAGGCTGATATCTGTGGCACCCCAGCTGCGAGGCTTAAGGAGCTTAGCCCTCCTGCCCATCACAGAAGACTCCTCAAGTGCAGGCATTCAGTGCTGCTGAGCTACGACTGAGAAAAAAAAAGTGAGCAAGAAAGGCAGAGAGTGTTGGGCTCAGTGTAAGGGAAAATTAAGCAGAAGATGAGGGTTTAGATTTTGAAACGGGGGATACAACTCATCTTATATCAGGTTCAGTTTTAGTGAAGCTTCATTTTGGGGAATACTTTGAGAACATTTGTTTTGTTGCAAAGAAATAACCAATAAAATGTCTGCACCATAATAAGCTGCAACAAGCAGTTTGGTCTCAGAAATATGTGGAAAGATAACATTCTCTTAACACTGCACGGTGTAGGGGTGGCACATTGTGTATGAAGATTTAACAGCCTGCATCACAGAAAGAATGACGATGGAAAGTCAACTAGCATCCCCTTTTGTAGTGGACACACAACTCTTTCAGAAAGTCAGTTGAGGCCGTGTAAGGAGTGAAAAAGTTTGCTTGGGGTAGTGAGCCGAAGTGTTGACTGCTCGTGATAAGAAGTCGCAGTCATTTCAAGAATTTATAAAAGGAAGGATGAGCCCTTACTAATTCACTTAGTTAGAGTAACCTTCTCAAAAAAACAACAACAAAACACGTATGTAATGGACTCCAGTACTGAGTTGCTCCAGCTACATGTAAGTTCGAACCTAGCCTAGCTGGAAGCCTCATATTGACATCATAACAGCATTGATCGTTTTATCTCACTTTTGGTGTACGTTGATTTCCAAAAATATTTCGTAAAATATACATTAAAATTTCTGAATAGACTTTTTCATCTGTTAACTGACAAACCATGTACAATGTCTTCATTTTGTGAGAATCTTATTTATCCTCCTCATCTTCCACAGGAAGTGTAAACCGACCGGGGCCGGTCCCTGCCTTCCTCAGGAGTCCCACTGTCATCCCATCCCCACTGGACATGAAGCACTTCCTCCAGTTCCCCCTGGAGTCGCCTCACTCAGCCGGCATCGGCCTCTTCCACAACTTTAACACTGTGAGTGCTTACCTGCTATATGAACAAAGCGTGTGCACATTTTCTTATCCTCTTGTTTCACACAATCGAAGACAGAGCTGAGATTCAGTCGTCATTCTGGAGCATTGCCTTCTGAGCGAAGACAAGGGATAAAGTGTTTAGGATTTGTACCTTTATAAGCCAAAATGATAGGCTCACAGCTGTTTACTTTTTATTCAGCAGAGTGAGTTTCAGCATAATTAAGAAAATGCCTGGTGGAGTGTTTTACTGCATTAAAATGAGTAACAGCTAATCAACTGTATAAGAGGCACAGGCTGTGTTCTCTACAGTCAGCATTTTCTATGGCTCCTTCTCATTTCCAGATTGGGTTTCATGTGAAGGTCAGTGTGGCGACAAGCAGAGATTCACATGCATCACACACACACACACACACACACACACACACACACACACACACACACACACACACACACACACACACACACACACACACACACACACACACACACACACACACACACCTTATAGTCATGCACTCAGACAAAATGATCTGTCCGCAGGTTAATGATTCATCCTGCTTCAGTAAGGACATTGAGTGTGGCCACTAACACCAGAACATTGTGGGTTGGGCAACATGCACTGAGAGGAAACAGAGAAAGGGAAATAGACAAATACATCTGGTTATTTTGTTTATACCGTAGTGTTCCTGCTTGGGACAAAACTTTTAGTGGGGTTGTGCGAGTTATCCAGAGAACCCAAATCAGGTCTGTCTCACCAGGATTACAGGTAGTTTCCGGCAATTAGGATTCTCAGGAGTATACAGCAGTCCTCACCTTTGTGAATAGAGACATGAGCTGCACACTGAGTCCTGTGCAGAGGGAGACAATGAGCCTGTCACTCTGAGGATTCGTAACAATCCAGAGGAAAATATTTTTTCAGTTGGTCAAATTATTAAAATAAATGTCATTAGTCTTTGCGTATATTTCAGAAAGTGATTGTACTCCTAAGTAGAATTCCTAAGATTTAATTATATTAAATAACGTTTGATATCTTTAAAGGTTTTCCTTTTAGAAAAAAAAAAATCAACTTAATTGGAATCTGTAAATGTGTCTCAGCCAGAGTAGGACTGGTGTCTCAGTTCCTCTCTAACCCGGTTAACAGCCTGAGGAGATTAGAACAATGTGCAGGGCAACATTGCTGAAATGATCATCACTTAATTTGCTTTGCATTGTTCCAGACGGCTTTCACTTGCATTTCATGTGTCTTGAGTATTTTTTTCCGCTTTGCTTTAAATAACAAAGCCTGGATTACAAGATAAAAGATTAAACCACTGATGTTATATTTCTAATCTCGTATTTGTTTTCGTTTTTTTTTTGAGGCAGCTTTGAAAGTGAAAGCCCAAGAAGGTTGAACTCATTTCATAGTCGACTTTTTAGGTGTTACCAAATCAACCTAGACTGAAAAATTGGAGATTATCACTTCAAAATGGTTAAATACATGCATCCATCTTTTCCCTACCTTTCATTTTGGTTGACAGGTCACCACCCCAAAGAAAGGCACTCACTTTAATCATAGAATTCACGTCATTGCTGTGCGATCGTTTTATTTTACCAAAACATGAATGTCTTTACCGCGTTTCACTGTCCTGTACAGCCAATTAAGACATTTCTGGAATGGCGGTACGTTTTACAATTGTCATTGTGTTGGCAGCCTACATCCAGCGTGAAATTTTGCTTAAGCTAACCCTTTGTTGACGTCATTTTCAGACGCAGACCCAGCGCTCTGATGTTAGATTACAAGATAAACAAACAGGGACGTCCATCACATAGAGAGAACTGTATAACTGTTGTAATCTAATTTCTTTTCATGCGAGTCCTACACTTTTTTTTTGAATGAAAATAAATAGCACATTTATGTGATTCAATTCAGCCAATGATGCAGCACGCATTAAGCTTTCACCTTATTACACTTCCTCTCAGCCAGAGATTACAAGTTTTTGCTAGTTTGGCATCAGCAGGGTGTAAACTGAAATCAACATGGTGATGATAGAATCCAATAAGGTATGGGGGTGGGGGGTTTGTTTTTGATAACACTTTTGGAAAAAGTAATTTGAAGGTGTTCCAGGTCCTCAGATGAAAATCACAAAACCAAAGAGGTCAATTGGAGACGTGGGCGGCAGTAGCTTAGTCTGTAGGGATTTGGTCTGGGAACCGAATGGTCACAGGTTCAAGTCCCAATGCAGACCAAATCTGGAAGTTGGTCTGGTAGCTGGAGAGGTGCCAGATCACTTCCTGAGCACTGCCGAGGTACCCTTGAGCAAGGCACTGACCCCCCCCACCCCCACCACCATCAGCTCAGGAGCGTCCACTGTGCAGCTCCCTCACTCTGGCGTCTCTTCATTAGTGCATGTCCATAGGATCCTGTTTGTGCATGTGTGTATTTCAGCCTATGTGTGTGTTGCATGACTTACAAAGTATAAAAGCAGAATTTTCCCCTTGAGGGGATCAATAAAGTAGATCTTAATTTTAATCTGAATAAGAAAGAAGGGCAGAAAAAGCAGTCTATAAATATGTCTAACATTGAATTCAGACAGGGTTTAGGTTTTCAGACCAATCAAACCATTTCCCTCTGGTGCTTGCGAGTGTAAACAGTCTCTCTTTTGGCAGCGTACATTTACGCTCTAAGCAGGAGATGAGAGGCTGAGTATAACCGCGGTGTGCTTTTTTTTTTTTTGCTACTTAATAAGGACAACCCCGAGAACAGCGGTTCTTGAACCCCGCTAGTAGTTCAGAAAGCTCACGAGTCCATTTGAGTCATTTCAAAACGAGTTACTAAACATTTCACGAGGTGACACAATAAAGCTTGGCTGGTATATTTCAGAATTCGATTTGACATTTTATTAAGATTTTGCACATTCTTCATTTATTTCCTCATGTTTTGACAAATTGTAAATTATCCTTATTCTTTTTCATAAAATGTTGTTATCCTATTGTGCAAGTCATCACATAAGACAAACACTGGGGTGCATATTTCTAATGAGAATGATTTTACTTTTGTTTAGATAAAATAATTCACCTATTCACCTATTTTTCATTGTACATTAAATTAACTTCATTTAGCAGAAATATAATCCTCCATCCTTCTGTGTAATTTTACTGTATTTTAATTTAAATATTTTTATGAATTATAATAACTCCGTGTTGTCTTTATCACCAATGTTAAAAGACTTTCCTTCTAGATAAATTGGGATGTTTTTCTTGCAACAAGCAACTACTTGTCCCACAGCAATCAGTTGAATTCTATCTATACCTTTTTTCTCTCATTAATGTGCACCACAGGAAACATGACTGCAAACGTGTAATGTTTGAAGTATTTCTCTGCTATGGTGAAAAGCAGAGATTTTGTAGCACACGAACAAAGTACATATTTTTTCAGACAGGGAGTCTGTAATTAGGCCCTTCCAACCCCAGCATGAATTAAAGTGTTTGAACGGCACCCAAGAACTCAGGCGCAGACAGCAGCACCAGCTGCTACGGAGAAAACACACCCCCCCATGTCCACATCAATCAACGTTCCCTCTTTAATTCACTCTTTTCCATTCTTTTTATCTTTAAAGAAAGACAAAAATGCCGTTCACCTGCACTGTGGTTAGGTGAAACAGTGACACTTCCCTCTGAACTCTTCCTGATTGCAGAACTGTTGATATGACCTCTGGACTGTCCCTCTCCTCAGATGGACCCTGTCCAGAAGGCTGTGATGACGCACACGTTTGGGCCACCTCTGGTGAAGACAAAGCGGCCAATCATTTCCTGCAACGTCTGTCAGATACGTTTCAACTCAGAGGTATGACACCTTGAATCAAGATTCAAGATTTTATTTGACACATGCATATATGCATCTGACGCATATATGCATAAAATATATATAAAAAATGAGTAAAGTGAGATGTGTGTGTGTGTGTGTGTGTGTGTGTGTGTGTGTGCATCTTGTATGTGTTCCAGCTCCAGTGTGTTATGTTGATGAGGTGCTACAGTATGTTTTGACCAGAGGAGGGCAGAGTTAACAGTCCTCTTCCCGTGTCTCTCTGGTTGTGTCAAGTTATATTTTCTGCCTTTATTAGATAGTGTTGGAAAGAGACAGGAAAGGTTGGGAGGAGAGCGGGGGTTGACATGCAGCAATCCCACGGTCCTTGTAAAGATGAACTATAGCCTCTGTACATGAGGGCACCACATAACTGGTAGGCTAGCCAAACCCCCACGGTCTGGATTTTTCACTATGCCAAAGAAATGTGCATGTGACAGTAGTGCGTAGTGATACCTGACATTTTAACAACAGTTGGTCCTGGAACAGCTACGACTTTTTTGAGGGGAACAACACTCACTAACCCCTTGCACACATTCCCTTATAAAAAATAATTACATTTTTATTTTTTAAAATGCTCTAGGTAAATTTGTTAGATTGCTATTTGAAAATTGCTAAATAGATTTATGTCAAATATATAAGGCTTTTTCCCCTTTCCTAATTTTAATCAATTTTTTTTATTATGTACCCACTGTGAAATACTCATCCATTAACTGAAATCACTTCACTGTGATTCAAATTTACAGTTTTATACCTTAGTGACCACTATGCCATGTCACTTCAAGGTGTCAGTTAGGGTCAGAAATGAACAACTGCTAAGCGCCAAATGTGGGAGGATTTTGTGTTTGGCAAGTACATTTCAGAGGGCTATCCACCACACGGCAGGTAAATGTTTGCACAGTAATAGTATTTTACAAAAAATAAGCTGAATTTTCAGCGAGTTGCTGTAGCTGTAGCCTCTCTCTCCTGCTCCTCTGCTGTCAACATGTCTGAGCGTCCGAAGCGTGCTGACACACCCGAACATACACTGACACACACACACCCACACACGCACACACACACACACACACACACACAGACACACACACACACACACACACACACACAGAGGAACGCCAGCCGCCACGTGCACCTGTTTACTTCTAGTGCAACGGAACACAGTCCGTGATCTACTCGGACAGTCTTTATGGCTGTGAACACGTGTTCCGGTCAAACTTGTTTTTGTAGATTAAAGCAAATGTATTACTCGCAGGTGGATTTTAATTTAGAGTTTGTAAAGTTGTAAGATGGTAGCAGGGGTGGCCTGGGTACTACTACTGTTTAAAAAAAGAATCTACATTTTTTTAAATCTACCCGCCATCTTGGCCAGTTAGTCAAAAGGTTATTTTTGGACCCCAGTGTTGTACATAAAGCTGGAGGTAGTTTCATTAAAAAAATGAATAAGGAGCTGTTTTTCTATCAACACTCCTGAGTTGTAACAGTAACTAATGACAGATTTACTAGCTGAGGTGGAGCACAACGAAAAGTCCAACATTCATAGAGAACACTAGAAAAGAAATCATGACCCAAACAGCTGGCTGGTTTCAGAGTTCATTGGTGATTGAATGTACAGCTGAGCAGGTGAGATCTTGCTTCACAGTTTCTCAGCTCCATTTTTAGCCCACCAAGGAAGGAGAGAAGGGGAAAGAGGGCAGAGAAAAACCCTGTTTGCATATTTAATAACGTGACAGTCCAGTATTATTTTCTATGCCCCTTCATAGTATCAAAGTCAGCGTGTATCAGAAAACGGAAAGACAGCAAGCATTTTTTTAAACATTTTTTTAGAATCATTGTTTTGTTCAAGACTACAGATACTTAGTTAGGATAGGTGAAGCTTTGAAAACACATTTTAGGTGCTTTGAGAGATCATCTGAGATTAACAAGCCGTTATTAAGTCCACTTGTGAGGTTTTTAATCGATGAGTGTGAAACATGTGAGGGTTAAACACAGCTAACATGAGCTTGCCCCTTACAGCTGATTATGCACATTTTCTGCATCTCACTGTTGACAGACGGTGCTACTCCAACATGGATCAGAGGGACTGAAATAAAAGAGGCCAGAAGTGATGAAACTCTATAGGAATGATTTGAGTGCCCGCATTAAAGAGGCAGTAGTGTTAACTAAGGCTGAAAAGTAAATAACTCATAATGTGGACATCCAAAACCAAGCTCCTTGATGACATGATTGATGTGTTAAGAGTCTGGTACTAGGCCTTTTACAGTGTTTGTTTTTGAGTGTGGGGTTAAATTTCTTTAAGGCCTGTCTCTCTTTGGGGAGCACATTGCCTGGTTGACCCTCAGATGGATGACACACAATTATGATCAATCTGTTGGTCCATTCCTGTTACAAAAAATAAATATCCTTAGCCACATGACTGGGCATCTTGATCACATTTGAGTGATGTGTATTTATCCATTTTGAATTGGCTTTTTTGCGGACACAAGTAATGATGCATATGACTAAGACTGTAACCTCTAACCTATACATGAGTAGAAATCCAACAAAAGTCTGACATTCAAGCGAAGCTAAAAATATAAGTGCATTCCAATGAAAGAGTGCTTAATACTTGCACTCTAAATGCAGTCGTGTGTAAAGGACACAGGCAGGGAGGGAGACATCTGAAACTCATGTAACACTGCCCTGTTCTCTCTGTGAGGGGCCACTTAATTATATCTCCCTCACCCACTGCACCTATTTACTCCAGTAAGTTCCCATGTGCATCATAACATAGTGTAGATATGTATGTACATGTATGAAAACTTCAGGTTATGTTACTGTGTTTAAATAGTAGTAAGACTGCTATGCAGTCAGATCTCTAATCCTGAGCTATCTGTTTGTCCTGCCTGCTGTTTTACTTTGAGTCACACTGCGAATCTGCTCTGCCGCAGCTCTATAGCTTTGTCCACAGTAACCTGATCAACTGGGAGCTTAAATCACGCTGGACATTCTTTAATAATGAAAGAATACTCTGCTTACAGGACATAACTTGGCTTACTTTAGCTGTCTGAATGCACCACAGGTCCAAAGAAGACAGTCATTATTTTTCATTAAAGCCTGACAGATGTATTGGGTATCAGTGTATATTTTACAAATATGCTACTGATATTAATACTTTTTTTTAACACATACAATGTAGAAAAAGGGCCTAAGCTAGTTTAAATTGATGTCATGAAGATGACGACCATCAGACGCAGGTTTTAATTACATTGTTTACAATACTCAACACTGCAGCAGATATAGTGGGGAATCACAGCTCATTAAACAGCATCACAGTTGATAGCTGATATTTGATAAAAAGGTCACTTGTTCTTCAATATAGTTGTTTGAGGAAGCAACCTTCTGCTTATCCTTGCATATTCATATTTGTGCACAATCCTCAAAGGTCTTTTCCATTCCCAGGTCTATTCCATTCAGCTTTTATAACTTCACAAGTATCTTATTAATATACCAACTTGTGTGTTCCTGTTTTTGTCTGGGGGAGGCTGGTGTTACATGTGAGTTCCTGAGTAATACTCAAATACAGAGGTTTATAGTTGAAAAAATGGTTTTGGGGTTTAGTTACTCTTTAAGCAACATGACACACTGTTTGGTAGTGGGCCTTCAGGCAGGTGTTTCACACTGCTACTACTCTGTAGCAACACATGTTGTAATTGTAACATTGCATTTCATTCAGACCACAGAGGACTGATTAGCCTGCCAGCCTTTAGCTTGGCTTTGCTGCAAGGCTGACGTCACACCATGCTGCATTAGCCATCATCACCACTGCAGTACTGTGTACTTCTCTTCTTCTCTTTTTGTTTTTCACACCAAACCTCTGTTCATTCATATCTCCTATCTGCTCAGCACGTCAGTTTGCTAACCGATTTCCTTGTCAGTATTCATGTTTCTTCATGCTTCTCCCTCTGCAGGGTGCACTGTATCATCTATCCCCCTCTCCTTCTCTCCAGCTTCTTCCCACCCCCTCTTCCTGTCGCCGCTGCCAGTACCCTGTACAGTAGATTTGGCTGCTAGACCCGCTCTCTCTCTGCTTTCTGTGCCTTTGTCGCTTTATAGATAAAACATCAAAGCACATCCTGCTTAGAGAGAAAAGGGATTTCAGGGACTTTCACTTGCTCTCATTTTCTCCCTCTTTAATCCCATCTCTGCTTCTTCATTCATCTTAATCCCCCTTTTCCATAGGCTCTCTTGTCGCCTCTCTCAGTCCATTTCACTTTCTAAACAGGACATCATTTATTTATATTATCATTATTCGCTTCTCAACACCAAAGATCTGATACCTTGATCTATTTTACACCCTATTGTCCTCTGCATCTCACCCCCACCTTCGAGGCTGTCAATTCTTTTTATACTTGATGTCACAACTTAATCAGTTTCTTAAGGCCTGACACTGAAGGTCACAAGGAGAGTGGAAGTGATAGAAATTAAGTAAAAAGTAAAACAAATCAAGAAAGGGGAAGAAAAATAAGAATGACTGTGTTAAGTGCAAAAAGAAGAAGAGGAATGAAGTATTTTTGCCTTTCAGAAAGGTTAAGGTCTTCCTCTCCTTGTCAGATTGCAGGGGTCTCAGTAGCAGCAGTCAGTGGAGTTGTGTTACACTGGCAGAGCTATATCTGCTTTTCTGTCAACACCAATCAGGATGGGGGCTATATGGGTAGCTATCATGGGCAGCTAATGCCTAGGGCTTACACAGGCTTCCAGAACACGTCCCAGTGGTCCACTTGCTTCAGTGCAAGTCCCACCCTTCAGAGCCCCAGAACATTTAGGCCTTTATGAAGGTCCCTCAACCTTTTATTGACATAATGAATCCTGTCTAATCCCAGCAGGCCCTGGCTTGTGCACACACATGCATTTACAGTCACACATAACAGTGTGACAAGTCTGTATTAGTGAGAAGCTTAGAGGAACTATATTTTTGTCCTAACATATCACTCCGTCCTTTGATTTCATCTGATGAGGGCATTTGGGTTTGAAGGGTAAGGTTAGTTTCTTCGATCAGTATATCTGTGACATATCCTATATATATTTATATATTACTTTTTTTTAATCCATCTTTATTTCATTGTTATTTTATTACATTCCTTTTGTTGTGCATTAGTCTCTTAATGATTTTTCAAACTACCTTTTCATCAATCACTTTTTTCTGCACTTTTGTAAAGCCCTTTGAACTGCAATTGAATTTGTCTGAAAAGTGCTATATAAATAAAGTTGGATTGATTATCTCTATATTGGCCTTGTGATAAATGGTCTAGAAAACAACATTAGATGTTTTTAAACTACTTTTTGTAATAGCTGTAATCGCTAATATGACTGCACTTTTGACAGCATAAACAATCATGTTATCACACAATGCAGAGCCATTTAATTATTGAGTAAATCCCACCACTCATTAATCATCATCAGCACAGCAGGCCTGTTCAGTGATTTCACCAGAAGTAAAGATGAAAACATTGTGAAGGCTAATCTTCCCTAACAGCCTCTTGAGCACATCAGACCCACAAACCATCAACTTCACAACCATTTAGTGAAATGCTTTGAAAACCCAGTGCGCCAGAAAATGTTTTAAACTATTTCCAGTACTTACTGGAGTAACCCATCACAGACTGACATCAACTAATTCTCACTTAGCTGAACTGGAAGTCTTTAGAGCTCTTGTAGGTGTCGGCATGTACAAATACACAAGTAAAACTGTAGGACAAGACATATCTCTTATGTCTTTACTGTGTACATCTAATGAGTCTATTGTTAACCTCCACGTCTTTTTTTCCCCCTGACAGAGCCAGGCAGAGGCCCACTATAAGGGCAACCGCCATGCTCGCAGGGTGAAGGGGATAGAGACATCAAAGACAGCTCGCCCCCAAGATGGCGACAAGCAGCACCCTCCACCTTCTGCTTCTCCCTCCCCAATAGGCCCCTCACCATCCAGCCCAGAGCCTGATCCTAATAAGCAGGGTGAGCACTTTGGACTTATGTTGCACACACATTAAGAAATCCCCAGAGATACACAACCAAGCTGTTATGTGTGGGCTTAAAAAAGAAGAGTGTCCCGATGTCTATTAAGTTACTTTTATTTCATGATTAAATTGTTTCAAATATCTAAAGTAAGTTTTCTGTATCCAATCAAAGCACTATACCTGACAAACAAAACATTATGTCCATCATTTGACATCATCGCCTGTATGATCAGGGCAGAAGAATAAATGTTAAGGTTGATTCTTTACAATTCTTCACTAACTTGATCAACGTTGTGCTCTTTACAGATGACACCCAATCCTGTTCCAACCTTAACAAGCCACCTTTGACCCCTGGCCAACTTCCAACACCCACACTGAGCTCTACAGATGCAGAGTGTCCCCTCTTGCCTTCGGTCAGCATGCCCTTGTCATCCTCTCCCTCACCCTCTGCTATTGATCCAGCAGCGTCTGGTCTTCCTGACATCCCGTCACCAGCACCCAGCTCTATGTCAGGGGAGTCAGAGGAAGAGAAAGCCAAGAAGCTTCTTTACTGTTCCTTGTGCAAAGTAGCTGTTAATTCCCTCTCACAACTGGAGGCACACAACAAAGGTAATTCTAATAAAGCTTTGTCAGTCTTAAGAACATCAATCTACAAAGTATGCATGGTGTTAAGAGAAGAAAAGCTTAACAAACAACATTATTATGCTCGAGTCACTCTTTAAAGCAACTTCCCTTAGATTGGCTCTTTAGAAGCACTTCTCCACATTTCTGCCACAGGACGTAAAAACTAAAGCAGGCACATTAGTGCCACTTAGTGGTAAGAATAGCAGGTTGAAAACTACAGGGTTTGACTTGGTTTTGATAGGTGCTACAACCTTCATCATTGCCCTGCCACCTACATAAGATATTGTCACACTCACTTAATAAAATAACAGGAATATACTCCCATCTCAATGTTTTCTATAAGGGCCAAGGATTACTCATGATAATAAAAACAGGAACTTTTCAAACATAATCTCTCCAAAGATAAAATTCAGTACTTTGTCTTTAGTATGCAACAATTATACACAATAATATGGCCTTGATTGCAACCAAAGATGAGACCTTTCTTTTATTGTTTCCAGGTACCAAACACAAAACCATTCTGGAGGCTCGGAGTGGACTGGGGCCCATTAAGGCATACCCGCGTCTTGGTCCCAAACCCAGCCCAGAGCAGGGAGGGGAGTTGTCCTCTGACCCGAACACTCAGGAACGTACCTTCCACTGTGAGATCTGCAACGTCAGAGTCAACTCAGAGCTGCAGCTCAAACAGGTGAGAAACCCACATAGGAACAAATATCCTGACAAGGGTACACTAGCAACCTCAAATATTCAACTCTGACCTTCCTTATTTTATGTTTCAGCATATATCTAGTAGGAGACATCGAGATGGAGTTGCAGGGAAACCTAATCCTCTTCTCAGTCGGCACAAGAAGCGCACAGACTTTATGGTAGAGACTCAGTTTGTCCTTCTCCCAGTCTTATTCCATTTTTCTCAATTTTCTAAAATCATTATGATTAAGCTTTAAGGAACAATTTGAATGCTTCAATACTGATAACATTTAAATGTCACTTGACTTTCTCAAAGGAACTCCAAAAAACTCTGGGGGCAGGACTTTTACCAAGTCCTCTGGCTGTTGCTGCAGCAATGGCAGCCGCAGCATCCTCCAATCAGATGGCACTACGTCCTCCTGGCCCATCCTCCCACCCTCATCCCCATCACCACCTCCTGCAGGGAACACCTCTCAGCCTGCTGAGGCCGGCTCCAGGTCCAATTCGCACCACACATGGGCCAATCCTCTTTACTCCTTACTGATGCAATGGATGAGGAACAATCACGAAGAAGCACACTGTGAAGTGGTGGCCTGCAACTGTTTGCCAAGAAGAGCTCAGCTGGTATTGTTTCAGCAGTAGACACAACTGTGGCTCTTTATGTGCAAACTGCGGTTACAGACCACCTCTGTTACTATGAAAAAGAACAGTCACCTTACAAAGCTCAGATATTTCAGAGACCTAATGTGTCCATCCTCCCAGTTCCCTTCATCACTCTAGCTACCTGCCAATCAACAAGCAGACTCTGCAGATAGTAAAAAAACAAACAAAAATGTTTTGATCAAGCATGGACTTCTTTGAGCATGCTCGAATCTGAAACTGACTTTATCTAACATATGATCCACCGTCTTTGAATCAAAACCCTACCTCTCTTGTGTTTTCAATGTTCGCCTCCGCAAGGATTTATGACATATCCAAACAGCATTAAACATGCCTGCTGGGGGAGAAATAGTAACTGCCACAGATGTTAGCTGGTATCATACAGTAGCTGTCACATAGCGTGGATAGAACCACTGTTAGGTCCTGTTTTTTGTAGCTTATAAAGAGAAAAAGACACAGATATTTTGGGCAATGTTTCTGCAGTTGGCAAACATTTCTCTGTTTTGTATGTCTACATTATCACAAAATGCATACATGGTCTATATTAACCACTGCGGGGCAATAACTGGCAAATAAAGAGGAAAATTAGTGTAGAAGTAACATGACGTCTTAAATCTGTAGTGATAAGTACTTCAACCATGTCTATGGGTTGGCAAAGTTGAACAGAAGTAATTTATTGGTGCACTATGAAACAATCAGGGTTTCTTTCAAATATGTGTGTAAAATGTTGTTAGATTGGACAAAATAGTTTACGAACGAGGGTGAGAACTAAATTAGTTTGTGTAAAGCAGGTCCAGATGTAACAATCCCCACTTAAATAAATGATTTCCCAGTTTTGTCCCTTGGTAGCTAACAACTGGGCAATGGTCTTTGCATAAAAAAAAATAACTAAGCACATATGTAAAAGTCTGGGGTGCAAAGTGTAAACAGGTTCAATATATTTAAAGTGACCATCTATGGTTTTTGTATCTGTTACGTGCAAAACTGAAAGGTTTCAGTGTCTTAATAAGTTCACTGTGAACACAGCGGAATAATGTTGGCGTGAGGACGATAGAAGCAGGTATTTGCATTTCCTGCACATTTGATTATGCAGACCATATTTTTTATCACAACCCATACAAGGTTTCAGGAAACAGTGGGATGAAAGACACCAGCATTATGTTACAGAAGGAAAAGAAGAGGACCACATGATGAGGTGAGTGGCTGGATGCAAAAAAAACAACAACACACTCTTTGTGTTAGTGTTATAGGACTGTAATGGGATAAAACAAGTATTTAGGTTGTCTGCTCTGCCTTGTGTGCTTCCTACATGACCCTGAACTATCCCAGTGAAAACTCTTATGATGGCTTGTACCACATTAGAAGGAAGCTTTAGGAAACCGAAACTGTAGCAATACTTAAAGCACTCCTGCTAACTATTCCTGTTCAATGCAATAAAAGAAAATGTCTTCAAATGTATGAATTGTTATGTAGGGGAAGTGTCTTGAATCATTATTGTAAATGTAGATTATTAAAAAAATTAGAGAAGGAACATGTTGGGCTCTTAATTGTTAAATAAAAATAAAAATATATAAAAAAAATAAACTGAGTTTATGGTTGTAAGCAATGTTGTTTGTATTTTTTGCACATTTTTAAATGTCATTTGATATAACTACAAGAATTGATTACAACAGAATTTGGTTGTACCAGTAGATTATTTATTTTATCATGTGAACAAATGGCATGCACAACTTGAGCAATGTTAAAAATATTTCAGATCAGGGTTTTGACTTACAGGACATTCCTAAAGTTAATAAGTAACTATATAGCACATCCATGATTTGGCTTTCAAATTATTCATGATCATATTACGTTCATGGAGTTTCACAGGTTAGTGCAGTTTGCAAAAACCTATTATTAGATGACAATTTGTTTAAACTTTAAACCTCCTTTAATTTTACATGAGGTTAACTTTGTTAAAATAGAATATTTAACCCTGCAGAAAAAGGACAGCAGATAGAGTCAGAAATCACAGTAGACAGTAGGCACACTTGGAGGACTATGGCCTAATATTAATATAACCTAAACTAATATAAATAGGATATGATCTCCTTATCAGTTTAGTACAACTACAATGCTACAATTCTACAATTCACTTAGCAGACGCTTTTATCCAACTAGGATTGTTTCCTTGCTCTGAGCAGCATACACTCTCCTTCTCTTGACAAAATTGGATCTCTTATTTAAACTACTCAACCAATTACACTTCAAACCACACATGTAGGTGTCTTTCAAACAGAACCAGACCATGCAACATAACAACATGGTCTAGCTTGGATAGGTGCCATATATTTTATGTTTTATTTATGGACACTAGGGTGATTATGCTTTCAGGAAAACTGAATGTAATCACAGTACAAGTATACAATTAAACAGTTATGTCTGTTCGCATCAAGTTGTTTTCTGCTGAAATTTGAATTTGAATGAACTGAAAAAAAGAGCAGGCACATAAAACATCCTCAAACAGGAAGCGTGAGAACCAGAGGACAAGATCACTACAGGGCATGAAGTACGCTTCAAATGATCAAATAATCGGACAGTTGGAAGTTATTTACACTGAGGCGAGGCAACAATCCTGGTAACTACTTCTATTTAAACGCTTATTTATTTACACCTTAGAAAATTGATTTAAGCTGA
The DNA here is from genome assembly GCF_963584025.1 of Labrus mixtus. Taxonomy (NCBI): domain Eukaryota; kingdom Metazoa; phylum Chordata; class Actinopteri; order Labriformes; family Labridae; genus Labrus; species Labrus mixtus. The sequence goes on along the minus strand of NC_083618.1, from coordinate 9,066,345 downwards.
TAGAAGATTTAGGGCTGGTTGATTATTGACCTCAGTTGGCTTTTCTTTTACTTGTGACAGGAAATGTTCAACATTTTAAACTGAATTAACAATATAAACCAAAATATAATAATGGACAATCACAATAATTATTAGCTGCTGACTTTCTCTAAGTTTTATTACATTTTTTTCCCTAATTGAGAAGATTCAGAGCTAATCTAATTCATATGAAGTTTTTTATTATGCAGCATCTATACTGTATAATTTAATCAAGTTAAAGAGACACCAGACAAGGCTGCTGTCTTTCCCTTTAATCTAAATTTACTCAGATTAGTTTCTAGCTACTGTATAAAACGGCTCAATCCTCTCTTACATTATATGAAAGGATGTATGACACTTGGAATGAAAAAGCCCAAGTTTTTATAAACAAAGTGAAAATGTAGCTAGTAGCAGTAAGTCAGTTAAAAGGAAAATACCTTAGATGACATTATCGTCATTGTTGGGCTTGTTACTGAAAAAAAGTATTGTATTACTCATTACTCATTTTAAAAGTTATATCATTACTTTAATTATTACTGTCTGCTAATAGTAATTTGTTACACTACTCGTTAATTTACTTTTCGTTACACCCCACAAAATAGCAGTCCAGATGTCGGCAGTTGTAGAAACATAGTCCATCTCTGAAAGTTTAAATGCTTTCTTCAGCTCAGCTTCCCTCAAAGTGTATTCCTTGTCTAGATAGCTTTCAAATGTTTTTTTACCTGGGGGTCTTGCGTTCCCTTTTACTGGTACTTTCTCAAGTATCTGTCTGAAAGACACATATTCAACTGTGGAGACATTTCATCCAGCACATACCCAGCCACAAGTTTCATCAGTTCTTTTTCGCTTGTAGCCTGCTGTCCACGATTTAAATCCAGTCTTGGTTGTTTAGGCATTGTAGGGCTACAGCTATCCTCCGCGACCGCAGAGGGCTCGTTGGTGGGGTTTATTTCCACAAGCTTGTAGTTTTGCTGTCGTTGTAAGTTCTGAAGGAGGTTTGAGGTCGTGTTTTTAGCAGTAGAAAGAGTCCTTCTACCGAGACACAATCTGACAACGATGTTCTTGTCATCTTTCCTCTCGACAAAACTAAAGTAATGGGTATATTTCCAGCTGCTGAATGTAAATGTGTGCGCTTCCATCTTCCAAGCTAGTCAGGATTGCCAGGTATATGTGTCAACAATTGACAAAACAAGCCCAATGCCCTGTGGAAAAAAATTAAAATACCCGCAGCCCAATTCCGCAGGAAAATCGCTTAGCTGTCAACCATGCTTGCTTGGCTGATGTGCACGACGAGATTAATCTGGGGATTGTTGCATTTTAAATCAGAAGAGAGGTAATAACAACAACAGTAAGGTTGTAACTAGTTATTTTTTGTGTGGGTAACTGTAATGTTATTACTGGAATTTAATACTAATTTGTTACACTACTCATTACTAGTCAAAGTAATTTTATTACTGTAAAGCGTTACTAGTAATGCGTTACTGCCCAACACTGATTATTGTATACCTTTAAAGAAATGTGGCTATGTAGCAGGATCAGAAAAGAGAAAATAAAAAAATGAAACAATGATGAAACAAACCTTTTGAAATGTGTTAACCTGTTCTGTGTTTAGATGAACCACACAAACCAAACAGAGGAAGACCTCTTCTCCTGCTACAGTCCATCGGTCGTAGGTTACCGATACTTTGCTGTGCTGTGGGGATGTGCTGTGACCATCATTGGTACGTTAGGGAACCTGATGACCATTCTAGCCTTCACCTTAGACCCACGTCTGAGGACTCGCTTTAATGCACTCATCATCAACCTGGCTGTAGCTGACCTCCTATACTCCACCATACTGCAGCCTATCTTAGTTGACTCGTATTTACACCTCAGGTGGCGCAGTGGTCAGCTCTGGTGCAGCATCTTTGGACTGCTCCTTTTCCTCTCCAACTCTGTGTCCATCATCACCCTTTGCTTGGTAGCATTGAGCAGATATCTTCTGGTTGCAAAAAGGGCCATGTTTGACCGTATCTTCTCCAACCATGGTCTTATTTTACTCCTGACGTCAGTGTGGGCACTAGGTCTTGCCAGCTTTGGCCCACTCTGGCATGTTTACGTGTTTGTGCCACAAGTGTGCACATGCAGCTTCCATCGGACCAGGGGTCGCCCCTACACCACCATCCTGCTTTTTGTCTACTTCTTTGTTGGTTTGGGCTGTGTTGGCGTATTCTACTTCCTCATTTACAGACATGTCATGATTGCATCGCAAGCTCTGGTCCGCTACAGATTCAGCCGAAGGTCATCTAGAAGGAATGCAGCTTCTCAATCACAGGGGACTGATGACAGTGGTGTAGAGACTGGTATTGCCAACACATGTAGCTGTGAACTGAGCAGCAAGCTGGAAAAAAACCCAAACCAGGAAGAGATCACCTGTAATAAGTGCTCCCAATCTACACAGGACTCAATTACTGCTTCAAATCCACCCATTGATACCGTCTCGATACCAGCTTCACCGACACCTGCTCCCCAAATCGCAGCACCTTCGTACTCCACAGCCTCAAGTGGAGATGATAAGGAAATGAAGCATGTAACTTCCACGTGTTTAATTGTTTTCCTGTGTTTTGCATTCTGCTTTGTTCCATTCCTGTTGATTAACATAGCCGACAAACACAACCGTGCTCCACAGTTACTTTACATGTTCTGTACAAACCTTACCTGGCTCAACAGCTGTATCAACCCAATACTTTATGCTGTCATGAACAGACAGCTTCGCCAAGCCTATCACAAACTGCTCACCAGGGCTGTTGTATAATTCACCTGCCAGAGATCCTGATTTACTACAACTTGCAGAGTGCTAATTGTAAAACATAAACCCAGACACGAGTGATTTTAGGATCAGATCTTCAAGGGTGCTCAACTCCTAAATAAAATGTGACATTTTGAGACACTATATAATCCTCCTGCTAAACCACTAACTTCAAGAACAATAAATACTTTCCTACATGTAAAAATTTTATTCATAACAATAATATTAATATGAAGTCACACATATTTTACACTACAGAATAGTTTTAAGGAGATGAAAGTAGAAATTAGCTGTTTTTGCAAAAGCTTTAAATTGGTACAGGTAATATTATTGTTATCATGAAATTATTATTTGTACATTATTTTGTAAGCAGTTCAGCATAACTCTTCTCATTGTTGAGCCATATTTTAATGCCAATACCATTATACTATTATATCAACGTTTTGAATGCAGGGCTTTTAAATGTAACATGCATCTCAACCTTATTTAAAATTACTACTTTTACTAAAGTAAATTATCTTGACATTTTTAGGATGGAAGTAAGGGTCCTAAAATAGGCTCGATCTTAATATTTTCTCACTAAAAATAACCCACCTTTTGCATCTCTGGGGTTTTCTGCTATTTGTGAGTAAGAAAATGAAATATTTTCTTACGCATCCTGACAGGGAATTATCATTTAGAATTTAGTTTTTTACTACTTGTTACCTGTGATATTGTGATGTAAAAATTGTCAACTTACTCTCCTACTGTCCTAAGATTCATGCAGTTCTAAACTCTCCACATTAATATTAAACACGATGCAATGTTATCACAAGGCATTCTTAACGTTAGTTTTCAACCCAGAGCTTTTAACCACCGGATTTAAGGAAGGCTTATATCTTTGGCTGGTGCTTAAGGAAAAATAACTTCTACTCCCCCAACCTTTTTTATTTTTTTTATATGTACATTGTTCTTCTTCTTGTGTCCTTTTATTTCTCTTCTGAATTTAAAGTATTCTAGTCCATCAATTCACATTCAACACATAACCCCTCATTTTGTGGGAAACCTGCACAGCCTTTGCAAGAGGATTGATTATATCACACTCTGCCACACAGAGGCACCAGAAGCTGGAAAATCTTTAGAAACTGAACTTCTAGATAAAGAAAGAGCCTATATTAACACGCCATCGCCTACTTTATGGACTGAAATATCTGCCAACCAATCAGCTATTAATTGTCTCCTTACTAGTAATGTAGAGAAACAAATCAGGTAAACTAAACAGAAGTTTTATGAACATGGAGACAAACCAAGAAAATGTCTGCATATCTAGTAAATAAAGAGTAGGATCTCAATCACAGATGGAACAGATGTCTCTAATTCTGGGGCTCCAAAGTAGGAATACTGCAGCTGGTAAAATGATATTTAACATTCTCACCTTTGCTGTCATGAAATATATATTATTATATAACACATGATATTATTACAATCGACTAGTGATGAAGACTCTTCTGTTAAAGGATGGTGTAAAGTCATATCTGAACTGGTTTACCTTAGAATAACTTGCAAGTACTTTACATGCCCTATCTGAATTATCTTGGGCTGGCTCTCTCTGCCATTGTCAACAAGGATTCTCCTCAATCTGAATTGTAACCAATGAACTTCCTGTAACGTGGACAATTAGTGCAACTGTAATTTTGTCGACCTGAGCTGTGTTTTTTGTCTGTATTTGTTTCTACCTGTTAGGTCGGGTTACTGTGGCTTGTATCACTCTTGTAGAAAATGAGAAAATTCAATAAACATATGGAAAAAAACAAGGGTAAATAAATGATGCGCTTTCATCTGTTTGCAAACTTCATGCCACTCCTGCATGAATCAGGGCCCATAGTAGAGGAACGTGGGCCCCTAAAAGTTGACATACCCCTACCCCAGGTAGAACAAAACACAACCATATTTTTTCATAACTTTAACATGTCTAGTTTATGAAATGGATGGTTTTATTTTACTTCAAAACTTGATGTTATGGGTTTTGATGTTATGTGATGTATCAATATGCAATGCCTCATTTTAATCAATAATGAAGTTCTATCAGGAGCAACAACATGGAACTAACAGCTGATGAATCTGATGAACGTATCATCTGTTGCAAACCATTAATTGAAGAAAGCCTTATAGAAGCCTTATATGAAGAACCCAACATATGAGGGACTATCAAACATTTTAAATAGTTCAAAGCTGAGAGATGATGAGGTCCACTAACGTCTTTCTATCCACAAAGAAAACATTAGGCTTTAAAATCCATGTGTCTTTTCACAAATTATGTAGAGCCTCCTACACTACAAAGACTAACTTCAAGGGGCCAGAGGCAGCCAGAAATCAGGTGAAAGCAACACACACAGTGGGTCTTTTTCAAACCAGCCACTACACTACCTGAGAGAGAGAAGTTTTTCCCAAAGCCTGCCGATGTATTTCTACCCTTACCCTTGATGAAGGGGACTTCACTCAGCTGCGAGTACAGAGTGCACTCTGTCACGGAGGGGGAGGGGGTAGGGGTTGGTTTGAAAAAGGACCAGTGTCTACACAAGCCATCTTCTCTGGAAGACAGAGTAGGGAGGATTTCATTCCATATCCGAAGAGACTGCTTCATATGTGGGAAAGACCATGTAAGACCAGAAAGCGTTACCTCAATAACAAACCGCAGAGACAAAGTGCTATATGCAGCGGCAGAGAGAGCAGATGACAAAATTCAGCTGCGGATGCTGGCATCAAGATCTATTTGCTTTTGACACCAAATATCACCGAAGCTGTCTTGACCATTTCATCACTGAAAGAAATGTGGCTGCAGCCAGATGAAAATGTCAAAATGAGGATAGCTGTAAGCTCACTGAGTACCCTTGTAGAAAGATTCGAAAGCAATCTGAAAATGCACTCAACTCGTGATTAAATATGTGTCATGAAAGTTGAAGCAGAAGCCGCTTAATCACTACAAAGACAGAATTGTGTTTGTAGAACGGCAAGGTAAATCAGATTTGGTTTGCTCAACCAGTTTACCTATTGGCCTTGTGATGAGGGAAACTGCTTTACTCAAGTAAAATGACACAAAAGAAAGTGATGATGTGCATTAAGAATGCTCTGCGCTGGCACAATCAAGTCTTTCTTCTTTTTTTTTCTTCTATATCATCCATGCCATGTATGAAATGATGGATGGACAAATGAATTATGATTATTTGACTTGTTTGTAAGTATGTCCACAATTCTAAATGATAAAATTACACTAACCTCGTGGAATGTGAGGGGCCTTGGAAATGACATAAAATGCGGGAAGGTGTTCTCTCATTTGAAATCACTAAATGCAGATATTTTGTTCCTACAAGAGACTCACACTATTAAAGACACTGAATATAAACTAAAACCAAACTTGATCTCTCAGGTGTACCACGCTGTCATGATTTGGTCTTATTTAGTTTTGTATTTAGGTTTCCCTGTTTTGCTTTCTCCTGTTCTTCCCTAGTGTTGCTGGTTTTTCCCTTGTGTGTTTCCTAGTTTAGTCTTCAGTGTTATTTTGTAATTTCATATCCTTGTGTCCCTCTCGGTTCTAGTGTGTCTTGATGTTTAACAGTGTCTTCAGTGTTTCATGTATTTGTCATAGTTGTCCTCAGTGTTTCTTGTCCTGCCTCTGTGTGTTTCCCTCCAGTGTTGATTGTCTTCACCTGTGTCATTAGTCTCACCTGTGTCTGATTACCCCTTGTCTAATTAGTCTCAGTGTTTCTTCGCTTCTGTGTCAGTTCATTGTATGTGTAGTTTGGATGTCGGTCGTTGGTATGTCAGTTTTTTGCTCGTGCTCCTCTGTGGCTCCCTGTTTTTGATCCTTGTGTTTTTTGTTGAACTTTTAAAAGTAAGTTTTCGTTGCTTTTGGCCTTTTTGTTTAATTAAATATTTTTGGTTATTCTGCACTTGGGTCCACCTCCCTTGTTTTCCAACCGTTCGTGACACATGCTCCTTTTACATCTAGGGCAAGGGGAGTAGCAATCCTTTTTCGTAATAATGTCCCCTTTCTACTTAAATCCAGAATTTCAGATCCAAATGGGAGATTTGTTCTTATTTCTGGATATATTAATTAATTCCCAATTACTTTGTTAAACATTTATGGCCCAAATTCTGACGATCCTACATCGTAAAGTTTTCGAATTACTTCCAGAGGATGGGTCCTCCAGTATTCTCATTGGTGGAGATTTAAATTGCTTTTTAGATCCATCTTTAGACAGATCATCTCCTAAATCCCCTCCAACTATTAACTCTGTTCAGACATTAAACAAGAGACAAATAAACAAGAAATATGGTAGATATCTGGAGAATACAACACCCCGATAAAAAGGAATATTCATTTTACTCACATCTGCATCAGTCTTGATTATTTTATAGTGGAGGCCAGTTTGATCTCACATATCAGTAACATGTGTTATCATAATATTCTGATCTCGGATCATAGTCCTGTTACATTACAGCTCCAATCCTCTTTTAACAAACCAAAATACAACTGGAGATTTAATCCTCTATTACTATCAACACCTGGGTTTAAAGAGTACATGGTTAGAGACTTTTTTTAGATTAATGACAATGGAGAAGTTTCAGACTCTACATTCTGGGAAGCACTTAAAGTTACCATGAGAGGATTCATTATTTCTTTTGAGACCTTTCGAAAAAAAAGGAAAAATGTAAAAGAATGAAAGAAATAGAACAAGAAATTACCCAACTTGAACAAATATATAGAACTTCCCTGTCACAGTCTGACTATAATAAAATTATGAGATTAAAATCAGAATATAACTCTGTTCTTGGAGGGGAAATTAAGAATCTACTACTGAAGACCAGACAAAAACATTTTGAATTGAGTGATAAACCTCAAAAATTACTTTCAAGACAACTTAAAGGGGAGCAAGCAAAGACGACTATTCATAAAATACAGTCCAAAACTGGTAACATACTCACAAACCAACAAGATATTAACAGTTGTTTTAAATAATTTTATTCCAAACTCTATTCCCCTACTTCCACAGCAACAGAGACAGATTACTCTCAGTTCTTCAATTCTTTGACTCTGCCACAGCTAAATGAGAAAAAACAACATTTTTTGGAAAGAATGTTCTCTGTTGCTGAGTTAGAGGACGCAATTAAGACATTCCCTAAAGGAAAATGCCCTGGACAAGATGGATTTGGTTCAGAGTTCTATCAAGCATTTCAGGAGATTTTAGCACCTTACTTACTTAGGATGATACATGATTCAATTGCAAAAAAAACACTACCACCATCTTTATATGAGGCAAACATATGTTTGTTACTGAAAAACGGGAAAGATCCCATTGATCCTGCCAATTACCGACCCATCTCTCTTCTAAATTCAGATCACAAAATCTTAACAAAAGTATTAGCCACCAGATTAAATACATTTATAGCAACAATTATTCATCCAGACCAAGTGGACTTCATCCCAGGCAGGCTTTCTTTTTTGAATGTGCGTCGGGTGTTGAATATTTTGTATTCTGACTTAGGTAAAGATACTAAAGCTGCTGTCATAACACTGGATGCCCAGAAAGCGTTTGACTCTATTGAATGGTCTTACTTATTTGAAACCTTGAAAAGGTTCGGACTTGGAACTATCTTTGTGGACTTGATTAAAATGATATATCATTCCCCTAAATCCTCAGTTTTAACAAATAATACATTATCAGAGTCTTTTAGTCTACACCGGGGTGTGAGACAGGGAGATTGTCTGTCCCCCTTATTATTTAATATTGCATTAGAGCCTTTGGCAATTGGGATGAGAAATCATCCACACATAAAGGGAATTTCAGCTGGTACATCTGAATGTCTTGTTACACTTTACGCAGATGATTTACTTGTTACCTTAATAAATCCTGAAGTGGGTACCCCTTATCTTTTAAAATATGTAGAACTATTCAGTAAGATCTCGGACTACACAATAAATTCGGACAAAAGTGAACTTATGCTTATTGGAGAGAATACAATTCTACATGATTGTCCTTTCAAGATTGCTCATGATCACATCACATATTTGGGCATTAAAATATCCAAAAACCCTAAGCATTTGTTCAAATTAAATCTGTTTGCAGGTCTTGATAGGCTAAAACGCAGCATAGAATACTGGAGGACCTTACCTCTATCTATGATTGGCAGAGTTAATGCCATTAAGATGGTATCCTTACCAAAATTCTCATATCTTTTTCAAAATCTGCCTATTTGGACAACCGTTATAAAAAACACAGACTTTCAAAAAAAACATTTATTCACTTCAACCCAGGATGGGGGTTTGGGTCTTCCGGTATTTAAAGATTACTATTGGGCTGCCAATGCTAGGGCAATGGCATTCTGGCAATGGGGTTCTCCAGACCATGAATCACTAAACTCTGCCCCCCTCTGGTTAAAATTAGAACTTTCATCTCTGATACAACCATATGTGTCACTATCCTCCTTACTCTATACCAACCTTTCATCTAAGACTAAACCAGTTAGTCATAGTTTTGTTGTCAGAAACTCCTTGAAAATTCTTAGCCAAATTAAAAAAAGTTTCAAAATCCCTGTAATTTCAATACACACACCAGTCTGCCATAACCATGCCTTCGCCCCAGCATTAACCCTAACCCATAATACTTTTGCTTTGTGGTGTGAAAAAGGATTAAAGTGTATAGGAGATTTTTATTTGGACAACAAGTTTGCATCTTTTGGGCAACTAAATTTAGAGTATAATCTACCTCATTCACATTTATTTTGTTATATGCAACTTAGGCACTTTGTAAGAGAAAACATCTCTAATTTTGAATCAACCTGTGAGAGACATCCTCTGTTAGAATTGCTTTCTCTTTCACCAGTGAGTAAGAAGCTTATCACTAAATTTGTTAATTATTATTCTGAGGATTCAGTATCTGCTAAGTGTATTAAGAATGCTTGGGAAAGAGAAATTAATGCTGCATTGCCTGATAAACTATGGAGAACTGCACTATCCCGTATTCATAGTTTTTCAATTAATAGTAGACACAGGTTAATTCAGTTTAAAGTTGTTTCACTGTTTTCATTATTCTAAACTTATGCTTCATAAGATTTACCCCTCTGTGTCTCCAATATGTGATAAATGTAACTCAAAAGACGGTACTTTACTGCATTTATTTTGGGATTGTCCATTAATCTATCAGTTCTGGTCTAAAATGTTTTTGTTTTTTTCTGGGGTTTATCACAGGTCTCTCTCTCCTGACAGAAATGTGGCTCTCTTTGGAGCTTCAGAGGACTCTGTATTGCTCCCTTCATATATCCAAACTGCCCTTTTGATGGGCATGGTAGTAGGAAAAAAATATATTTTGAAAGACTGGAAGACACCAACTCCACCATTCCTCAGAAACTGGTTGCATGAACTGGTCTCAGTGATACACATGGAGAAATTGCGAGCTAATGATTCAAAATGTAAACATAAATGGGAAGAATCTTGAGGTCCCTTCTTGCAACATTTGAGCTTACCCTGACAACATTTGTACCTGTATGGATTTATCTTTTTTTTCTTGTTTTATTTATGGACATTTCTATTGCGGACAGCTTGGATGTAGCACTAACACGTTGATGATGTATAATGATATGTATGCTGTTTGTGTCCTTGGCACAGGGTTTAAATGAACTATTTGTAATATGTGTACCTCCTCTCTGGTTGTGAGTGTGTGTGTGTTTGTTTGTTTGTGTGTTCTGGGGTGGGGGGGTTTATGTACATGGATTGGGTTGTGGGTTTTCACTCCTGTTTGTATTGTGATGTCATAAAAATGTTAATAAAAATAATAATAAAAAAAAAGAATGCAACCCAACTCAAATATTACACCTTGCAGCAGGTGTATTGAGGAACACCATGGAAGAGGTAAAACAAGACTGCAGCTTATATGGGAGTAGTGCACATCTGTCCTGTCATTCTTGTCAGGATTATGTACCCAACATGCTCTATGACTTTGTGAACTGGTGTGTGGATAAAAATGCACATTGAAGTGTCCAAACAGGTGAGGAACCTTCATTGAAGGAAAACCTCCATGTAATCGCTGTCTGAATGCCATGAATGACATCATTGCACAATTATTGTGATACATCATGAATTTGGGAGCAAGGCACTTATCAACGAGCTAAATGCTCTGGGCCACAGTGTATATCATACAATGATAGCAGTATCTCAGACTATGGAATGATTGATGCTGCTATTTACATATTTGATCAAAATGAGGCGACACTTGATGGAAATCAGACCACTCATGCAATGGCCACAGTTATGATGTCAGACGACCACGGATGCCCATTGCCTTGCCAAGATTCCACACAAGACACTTTCTGCCTTGAACAACTATGATGTAGATGGATAAGACCTTCACAGGTAGTCTGAACATATATAAACAATGTCTTGTCAACTAGGTAAATCATCAGGAGCACATAAGGCCTCATTTGGATGAGGGCTTTCTTCTCTGAGTGCTTATTCTTTCATTAGGCCGCAAGAATCTTGAGTTTCTTTCAAATGTCAAGTTGAAAAAAAATGGCAACCTATTGTTTTTCATTAGAAATATGTTTGTCCCCTCACCATTCCTCCCCAACCCCCTTTGTCATTTCATCCTGGCACCATTGTTCCAGACCTAATTTAGATAATTTCTCATCACTGATCTATCCCCAGAAAGAACAGTATGTAAATTCCCCCGCTAGGGGGCCGTCAATCAAGACTATTAGGCAAATGCAAACGCTTCTTTGGCATGGCTGGATATATTTCCTTGCATTTTCTCAAGTATTTTCAGGGTGACGATTTGTCAAAGGGGCTTCTCATATAATAGTCTGGCAGTGTCTGCATATCGTCACCTCCTTTCTTATTTCTTGACAAGGGAAAACAGAAATTCTTCAACACGTCAGATTTAAAAGGCGCTGGACGCCCACAATTTCCAATCGTCTCGCTGTACTCCCTCGTAAATAATAGCAGTTTTCCGCCATTTTTTCTGTATTGAGGCAGCAAGAGATGATGGGGATCTCTGTAGTTCCCACTTCCCTTTGCTCTGCTCCAGCGCGGCTGAAACAGAACACTTTTCTGCCCAGAAGACCTTTTGTTTCACCATCACAGGCCCATGACGGTACAAGCGATATTGTGGAATTGAACCGTAACATCCCATGTAGTTCAACAACGCAACTCACCAATCTAAACAAAACTTTCAGTTATTGGTCTCCCTAACTATCGCCCATCAATTATAAACTGTCCCAGTGAGTTCTCTTATAGGCCTGGGGCACTTCTGCTGAAAAGATTCTAAGCATTTATCTATAGGCAGTTGTTTTCTGAATACCTGTTATTGATTTTGCCCTGTTTATGTACTTGCAGCACATTTGTAGTTCATGCAGTTGTTTGGGAAGTTTGCATTTGCTTTTGAATGTGGATAGTTTCTGAATATGCTACTCATTTCAGTTGTGCCGAGCTGTTGCCCCTTTTTGAAACTGTACATCCAATCTGTTAATCCAGAGCACACAGTACTGCAGGAGCCACATTTCAAAATATTTGTAAATCATGGGATTATCCATCAATTAAATACTTAAAACTAAACTTAACAGAAAATGAAAACAAACATTTTAAATCAAATTGATAACAGCTAACTACAGTGACAGAAACCATGCTTCAGAAAAATAATTTGGCGTGTTTTTTAATCTTCTGGTTTGACTCAAATACCATTTGTTAACATTAGGAGGCAGAATTTATAACCTATACTGCTGCCAGTGGGAGGAGCTCTGTATTGTTTTGCTTCATTTTTCTACAATTCACTTAGCAGACGCTTTGATCCAAATCGGCGTGTACATCAGCGAGTAAGTACAACACAAGGATCTAGAAATAAAGGAAACAATGTCAGTAAATGCAACGCTCAGCTTAAAGTCTGATTGGACAGGTGCTGACAGGCATTGCACAACATTGACGGCAGTTCTTCAGAGCTCTAACCAGTATAGAAACCATCTTAAAAGTTGTTGTTATCAAACAAAACCATTGTCATTACCATCATCACCAATAATATCAAGACCGTCGTCATCACCGTCATTAAGGTCATAGGTATTCATCAAAGAGCTGGGTCTTTAGCCTTTTCTTAAAGGTGCAAAGTGACTCTGCAGATCCAATGGAGTTTGGAAGTTAATTCCACCACCGGGGGGCAACAGAGGAGAAGAGTCTAGTCAGCGTCTTAGGACCCTGTTGTGAAGGTTGGATAAGTCGCCTTTTATTGGCAGAGCGTAGTGGGCGGGAGGACTACAGAGTTTAGGTAAGGAGGAGCCGTTTTTGTCACTGTTTTGTAAGCGAGCAGCAGAGTTTTAAATTTGATGCGAGCAGTAACTGGGAGCCAGTGTAAGGAGATGAACATGTGCTCTTTTAGGTAGGTTGAAGACCAGTCGTGCTGCTGCATTTTGTATCATCTGCAGGGGTTTGATAGTGCATGTAGGAAGACCTGCCAGTAGAGAGTTGTAATAGTCAATGAGTGATATCACAAGAGCCTGTACCAGGAACTGTGTAGCATGTTCTGGCAGGTAAGGTCTGATCTTCCTGATGTTATACAGGGAAAATCGACATGACCGGGCAATCAAGGCCACTTGAACCTTAAATGTTAGCTGGTCATCAATCATGACACCCAGGTTCTGGGCAGACTTTGTTGGCATGAGTTTGGTTGTACCAAGCTGGATATTGATCTGTGGTTGTATAGAAGGACTAGCTGGGATGACAAGGAGCTCAGTATTTGAAAGGTTGAGTTGAAGGTGGCGTTCATTCATCCATTTAGAGATATAAGCAAGGCATGACGAGATTCTTGCTGAGACTGTAACACCTTCTGGCGGGAATGACAGGAAGAGCTGGGTATCGTCAGCATAGCAGTGGTATGAGAGCGGATTATTGAACCAAGTGAGCTTGTGTATATGGAGAAGAGAAGGGGACCAAGCACTGACCCTTGGGGTACCCCTGTGGATAAATAGTGCCCTATGGACACTTCTCCCTTCCAAGACACTCTAAAAGATCACCTGGAGAGGTGGGACACAAACCAGCAGAGGGCAGATCCTGAGATGTCAAGTTCAGACAGCGTGGATAGGAGGATTTGATGGTTAACTGTGTCAAAAGCAGGACTGAGCCGCAGTTCGTAGCGATTGTGTTACTGACAGTAGTGCAGTCTCAGTAGAGTGGCTCCACTTAAAGCCTGACTGATTTGGGTCAAACAGATCGTTTCTGGACAGGAACTCAGGGACTTGATTAAAGACTGTGCGCTCAAGTATTTTTGACAGAAAGGGCAGAAGAGAAACCCGTCTGTAGTTTTCAACCTGGGCTGGGCTGAGTGTGGGTTTTTGAGCAGAGGGGTGACCCAAGCTTGCTTGAATGCGGTGGGGAACACACCCGTTGACAGAGAGGAGTTGATGATATGCTTAAGTGCAGCATTAAGCGGAGAGGAAATGGTCTGCAGGAGGCTTGATGGTATTGGGTCTAGAGGACAGGTGGTGGGCCGAGAGTCTAGCACAAGCTTAGAGACTTCGTCCTCAGTCAGAGAGGAGAATGAGTCGAGTTAGGCACTTTTGGTTGGTGCCTTTGGGCTGAGTTGGTCAGGCTCAGAAAACTGGTTACTGATGGTTGCAACCTTTTCAGTAAAATATGAGGCAAACATGTCTGATGTGAACAGATCGGAGGGTGGAGGAGGAGGTGGTTGAAGCAGTGAGTTAAAAGCAGAAAACATTTCTCTTGTCTCTGTGGCATTGCATATCTTGTTCTGATAATATGTTGTCTTGGCTGTTTTCAGGCTGGAGGAGAATGAGACAAGTCTTTGCTTATAGTCATTGAGGTCAGCGGACTGTTTGGATATTTGTCATTTTCTCTTCAGTGAGCCATGGACTAGAGTAGGTTTTGCAAGCGGGTTTGGACACTAGAGGGTCTGGACACTAGAGGGTCTGGACACTAGAGGGTCAGAGTTTGTTCAGAGATGAGGCTAGTGTGGAGCAGAGTGAGTCTGTAGCCTCATCTGTAGAGAGTGCGGTAAATACTTTATCGGCAGGCATGGCAGCAAAGGAAGTCTGTTGCCTGGGCTTTATCAGTGTATGTTCCCATGACAATCAGTGGTGTTCCATCCTCAGGGATTTCTGAGAGTAGCATGTCCAGTTCCACAACAAAATCATTCAGATTACACCCTGGTGGGCGGTAAATGATGGCAATGTACATTTTAACAGGAGCAGTAACCATGATTGTGTGATAGACAAATGAGGAGTTGTTGCTCAGTGGGAAGAGTTTATTGAATTTCCAGATATTAGAAATGCGGATAAATGTTCCACCTCCACATCCAACAGAGCGGTGTGTGCATGAGAACACTGTGTCAACAGTTCAGTAAGGGCAAGTGCCTGGATGTCTGACATTTTTGCAAGTGCTTGGATGAATTCAGTTTTATTCACAGCAGATTGACAGTTCCAGAGGCCAAAAGTAAGTGAAGGGTGGGGAGAAGAGGCTTTCTTAAGCAGAGACAAGTTATAAGATTGCATTGTCTATGACGTTGTCTATTGCGGTGTCTTTTCCTGTTCCCATGAATGACAGAGATTTGTTTGTAGCACATGTTGCATTTGGCAGATGACCAGAGGAAATATAGGTAAAGCAGTAGTCGTGGATGCCCTGGCTCTGTGGCTGAACCATAGATAGCTTCCTAGTTTTCAGATCAGAGCTTTTTCTGCTGGCAGTTTTGGATTCAGACTCTTTTAAGCTTAGAATTTAGTGAAAATCTATAGCATTTACAAATTCATCTGATTTAACCTCTAAGACAAAATTTCATTAATGTGTCACAGGAATTGAAAAGTTTAAAGCTAAACTCTTAGATAATAAAGTAGGCTGGTAAAAATAACGTTCGCATGGTGTAGATTTGTTTATCCTTTGATCTAACCAACTAAAACGTAGGTTATCTTGATAAATGTAAAATTGGGATTACGTAAT
The DNA here is from genome assembly GCF_963584025.1 of Labrus mixtus. Taxonomy (NCBI): domain Eukaryota; kingdom Metazoa; phylum Chordata; class Actinopteri; order Labriformes; family Labridae; genus Labrus; species Labrus mixtus. The sequence continues at coordinate 9,050,572 of NC_083618.1, read as the reverse complement.
ATAAACAGCTATTGTTACATTAAGCAAAATAATTTTTAAAACAATACACAGAACCATTGCAAGCAATATTGGGCACAAGTTAAACATAGTACTTAGTAAGCTATGACATTAACTGAGGTTACATCCTTTTTTGTTTGGACAACATGCGAATATAACTACTTGGTTATATTTCCCTATTAAAGCCATGTATCTCGCAATTATTTATTACATTAAGCACACTAAAAAAAAGTTTCATGGTGAATGTGCAAGATATCACTTCCTCAAATACACCCACACACCACACATGAAAACCCCACATTATACAGAAATTACTAATGCAACACGGAGAAGCACATGAAATGTAATAGCAGGAGGAAGTTACGCATTCAGCAAAGCAGATCAGATCACAGCAGACATTTGTATACTGCTATGACATCAACAAGTTGAAGGCAGCAGAGAACCAGCAAATTCAGAAGATTTAAGGTGAGTAGCATTGAATATATTTTTTAAATCTTCTGTTCACCTCAAATATTTAAAAAACACCTTTATTTTAACGTGAAAAATGTTTTTTAAATTGCTTAACAAATTTTTGATTCTGCCTTTATTCATTTTTTTACTTCAAAAAGTAAAAAATAATAATAATAATAATAATAATCTTTACCAATAATTCGTCTCAGTGGCATGAACATATTATCCATACAAAAGTCTTTGTAAAAGAATTAGTGGTTTTATCGAGACCAACTGTAACCAAATTACATGGGTGACCAACTGTCACCTGTGGCACTGCTAACCACAATATGAAGGGGGGTGGACTAGTTTTCTGTTTAAATGTAACTACGAGAAATACATCAAATTACAGAAATGTTTATCTACGGTTTGATTCCTCTTAGGCAATAGAATGCTGATGAACCACACAAACCAAACAGAGGAAGACCTCTTCTCCTGCTACAGTCCATCGGTCGTAGGTTACCGATACTTTGCTGTGCTGTGGGGATGTGCTGTGACCATCGTCGGTACGTTAGGGAACCTGATGACCATTCTAGCCTTCACCTTAGACCCACGTCTGAGGACTCGCTTTAATGCACTCATCATCAACCTGGCTGTAGCTGACCTCCTATACTGCACCATACTGCAGCCTATGTCAGTTGACTCGTATTTACACCTCAGGTGGCGCAGTGGTCAGCTCTGGTGCAGCATCTTTGGACTGCTCCTTTTCCTCTCCAACTCTGTGTCCATCATCACCCTTTGCTTGGTAGCATTGAGCAGATATCTTCTGGTTGCAAAAAGGGCCATGTTTGACCGTATCTTCTCCAACCGTGGTCTTATTTTACTCCTGACGTCAGTGTGGGCACTAGGTCTTGCCAGCTTTGGCCCACTCTGGCATGTTTACGTGTTTGTGCCACAAGTGTGCACATGCAGCTTCCATCGGACCAGGGGTCGCCCCTACACCACCATCCTGCTTTTTGTCTACTTCTTTGTTGGTTTGGGCTGTGTTGGCGTATTCTACCTCCTCATTTACAGACATGTCATGATTGCATCGCAAGCTCTGGTCCGCTACAGATTCAGCCGAAGGTCATCTAGAAGGAATGCAGCTTCTCAATCACAGGGGACTGATGACAGTGGTGTAGAGACTGGTATTGCCAACACATGTAGCTGTGAACTGAGCAACCAAGAAGAACAAACCCAAAATAAGGATGACAACGTTAATAAGAGCTCTTCCAAGGCCCCAGTTTCATCAGCAGCCAAAAGGTCTTCCTCTCACATTGTCCCTGCCAAAAAACCCCGAATAACTCAAGCATCTTCTTACAACTCAGCATCTTCAGGAGATGATTGCGAATTTAAACATGTGACACGAATGTGCTTTACTGTTTTTCTGTGTTTTGTATTCTGCTTTGTCCCTTTTCTTTTGCTAAACATAGCAGACAAACATAACAGTGCACCAAAGGTATTGCACATGCTCAGTGCAAACCTTACTTGGCTCAACAGCTGTATTAACCCGGTACTCTATGCTGTCATGAACCGACAGTTTCGACAGGCCTATCACATGCTTTTCACTAAAGCTATTGCACCATGCACCTGTCTCTTGCGCTGGAGATGGCATCTGCAATCCTGATTTTTCTGCAACTTATGCTGGTCTTACACCTACCAACTTTTCAAGCAATTGAAAGACTAGAAAGGCATTCAGGAAGGTACAAGGCATTTTTAGATTGTAGCATTCTTTTAAGAGAGATGTAAATACTAGGGTAACTTTTAAAAATGTATATTTTAGCAAAAAATACTTTTCAAGTATGTTTAAGCTATTGAATTCAAATTTTCCTCCATTACAAAACCAAATCTGATATAATAATAAATCGAGGTTGGCATATTATCACTCAAAATCCAACTCTGAAATTCATCTCAAAATAAACGAGATATTTATTTTAAAATATTGTAGTCTCATATTGCCAACTTGTGCATGATGGTAAATAACCTCAAAAGGAAGTTTAAGTCTGCAGTTAGCAACTCTATTAAAAGACTCCAGGCCAGCTGATCGCACGTTCCACTGGCCCTTTGTGGCATTAAAAAAAAAAATATGAATCTGATGTATGATACATTTTTTAGGTACTGGTACATGTTATCAATTTGTCTTGTTGAAAAGTAGTAAACTTGATAATTACAAATAAAAAATGTTTTAAAGCTTTCTGACATGTCTGAAATCATGTATTTCACTTTAAAACTAAAGGTACATATTTGAAGAATATTAATATCAGAAATAGTCAATATGTCACACTTCAAAAAAAGTGAGGATAGCATCACAGGACTTGGAGAAAGTTGTCGTTCTGACAAAACCTTCCTGCAGCATTAGAATTGTATAAAGGTATGGACAGTGATGACTCATTCAGTAAGTGAGATAAAGAAATATTAGGCTATAATATAACATAAGAATACGAGAACAATGTGAAAAAAAGTAATAATTCCAAGAGTTTTTTTAATTTTACTGCAGACAAAACAAATGTGATCTTTTAGTTTCCCATCATTTAAGATCCATAGAAATCAGAAGATCAGATCTATTCATAAAATTACGTTTTTTTTATACAACTGTAACACAACCTCTCATTTTGTTTCCTAACAACATTAGAGTTGTACAATGACAGTTCAAATCCTTAGTTTCTTTAGCATTTATGTTAAAGCAACTACTGAAAAGTCATATTGAAGAGTGATATGTAATGCACAAGTTGGTCTGACTTTTTTGTTAGGCTGCTTAAGACAGACTAAAACTTACACATATAGTAATAATAGCTGGTGCAACAGACCACAGGATGTTTAAGTACAAATTCTGACTAAGTCCAAATTTTAACTTAAAACCAGACATCATTTAAATTTTAAAACTGTAAAAAGGTATGACCCTAATCCTAGGTCTACCCCCCTTCTTTCACAATAGAGGAAACTACAACAAATTATCACAGGATGTTCCAGTCCTGCACAACTCCCCACGCCCACAAAAATAAAATAAAAGCCACCATGGGGAAAAAACAAGAATACAATCTTCATTCATTGTTAGTTTTGAGGAAAAAAAGCTAATTCATTTTACACCAATACATTTAGTTTACATTGTATTAAAGCTGCTTCAATCTAGAATCCATGAGAACACGGACGGACAATCAAACCGAGTTTCCACCTTTTTCAAACAGCGTGTACCCACAAAAGCTAGCTTGAGTGACATATTAGCCGTAGTCTACTTAAAGTTTAAACGCAACATTAAGGTTTTGTTTTTGGCCATTTGCCGAATATTAGTAAAGTATTCATCGACCTTTAAAAGTTATTTTTTCGACTCAAGTAACTCCTTGAGAAAACTATCGAGTTGTATGATACCTGTCCGTGTTTCACTTTAAACAAGCGACTGACGTGATGCTACATGACCACCGTGGTCGATGAATACGACCAATAATGAGCTACTAAACATAATAAATTATGTGATAAACAAAAGTCAATTGTAAAATGTTGGATACATATATCCCCGTAGCTTCTCTGAATTTGGTTTAATTTGATTACAGTATTTGAGACTTGAAGCCAGTCTGAACTATCAGCCTTTTTTTAAGCTTCTATGATCTTTGACCTGTTACAAAAACATCTCTCATAAATCATGTAAGACATCCAGTTATTGACGCATATACAAAGCTGTATCGTCTTTATTGAGAAAGCATGTAGACCATTGTTTTTTGTAAAGGAGCAGGTTAATATAAAATACATGTTTTAAGTAGTTCTTCACAGGGTTTTCAACAGAAACACAACCATTAAACGACTCTGACATTAAAATATAGTTGATAAATGTGCAGCCTAATTAATATTCTCTAAAATACATTATATAAGCTTTTTTCAGTACAGAAATTCATTTTATGTCTAATCTTGAAACAACAGCCCTCAAAAAACAAATTTTATCTATGGATACTAATAAAGGGGTATGTTAAGGTGCCTGGGACACTAGTGAATGAGTCCAGTTAATTTTATAATCTCTCCTTTCTGTGTTTAAATGGTCCCAATGACTTGATCAAGACATTAAAATTGCCTATTTCTGATAAGTCCAAAGTGCACAATTCAGAGGCTGTCATGTAAATCGGGTTAACACAGTATTCAAAGTATGATGTTGCCTCTAGTCTGATCTGGTGCAACAATTTTTGATATTGATGTAATGCAAGTAGCTAGATTAAAGCTGGCGATGTATGATGGATACATGATAGTGGTTTGACCTATATGCCAAAACAAAAAGGCTCATTGGAAATCGATTGTATTGGCAGGCAGTTTAATCCTTGAAGAGGAAAATCGGCCTCATCTTGCAAGATGTCAGGGTCAACAAAGAGGTTGGGGTTGTTGAGATACAGCAGTAAATCTTCTTCTTGGGGTGCAACAGGGCCAGACAGCATGGGATCAGGGTGATAAGCCAGGGGTGAATTCAGTGGATGATGATCCCCGCTTGCTTCTAAGAGGAGAGAAAGGGACAAATTAAATAATTAGTGTTTCTGCTTGCATGGCTTGGTTGTATAGTTCTGGTACTGCTTTTACTGAGTATATGAGTGACAACAATATGCTTGTCATGCAACTGGATAAATGAGGAAGTGAGCTGAGGAAGTAGAAACATATAGGCACATTGGGCTTGATTGTGAGAAAGAGATATGCATGTGGTATTTTTTCAACAGCTTCTTAAATTGTGGTTACTCAAACACATTTCTGTTATATTATATTTTCTGTCTTTGTTTATGCCTCTCATACACTTTAAAAACACATTTGAGGACCTCTTCATCTTAATAACTAACAAGCTGTACTTTCATGAATTCATCACATAAAAATGAATCTAAAAACAACTAATCTTCCTTTTTTTATTTTTTAGAATTGATCATCTACAGGTTAATAGCTTTGGACTACTTCAAATGGTTGGCAGATACAGTATTTAAGTCTTGCTCAGCTACAGGGCTAGGCTAAGCTGCTGCATGTTGTGATCTTATATCTACTAGACAGAAATGAGAGTACTATTGATATTATCACTCTGCAAAATTAAAAATCTAATACATTAACACATTTTTCAAAATGTATTTTTTTTACAAGAATTATAATTATTTTAAAAGTGTTCAACCATTTCTCAATTTTGGCTTTAACAGAAATGATAGAAGGACTGGCAGGCAGTGGATCTACAGTTTTACTGGAATGTTAAATAAATTAAAAGGTTTTGATGCATGTTTTTAAAGGCCATGAAAAAATATATATATTTTGCTTTGACTGGAATAGAATCACTGGAAAGGAAATGTTATTACAACCAAACCTTCAAATTTACAATATTTATAGAATAACTTCCATAATGATGTAAGATGAATAATATTATAAGTTATAAAATATAGGATTTCATTTCATTATCATTGAAAGTTGAGTGGCTTACCCTATAGCTTTTTATTGTTTTACATTTAGTGTCTTTAACTGATTTAAATACACTCACAAAGCAAAGTGTTCAAGCAAAGCATATAGAATCAGAAAGCTTTGAAATTCCACTAATGTGTTAGTAACAGTTTTGCTCAATCCAATCCATTCCACACCTGAGATGAAGTTGAGTAGATGTAGCCAACAGCCCCAGAAGATGAAAGAAGGTTAAAGCTGCTGCCTGACATCTATCTAAACACAATCACCATTGATTTCTGACACCACAAGGAAAAATCATGGAGGGTAACACGTAACTCAAATGGAGAGCGATTTGTTTGATTAAGGTTTTCAGATAGATGGGACAGCCAGGAGAGCCAGGACTCACCCACTGCCTCCCCAAACAGGCCTTTCATTGGCTCCAGGCCTTCACCCTGTGCCATGTCAGAGTGCATAGGTGACCTAGCATCCAGTGCGTTCCTACATGACCAATAACACATTGTCATTACAACCAGTTGCTCATAACATTAAAGGCCTTGGATACACTTCTTCTTCGGTTAATTTGTTTGCCAAGTTGACGTTTGTGTATGAATAGCACATTAAGAAAAATACAAGGCTTTTTTGTTTTTAATTGAAAAAAAGCAAGAAACTGTGAAATAGCAAGGAGAAAATGAAAATACTTACTCCTTTGAAACAAACACCAGCTTGGTTTTGATGTACTTTATGTAAGGACTGTTATCTGAAAGAAAGTAATTTTATTGTGACTAACTTGCCAGAAAAAAAGACAGTATGGTGCAACTTCACATAAGCAAAGTGTTTTTCTTTCTACAAAATTTCAAATAAAGACATAAATAAAAAGAAGAGTACCCTACCTCCACTCATCTCAGAATAGTATTTTGCGAAAGCCTCGTCTCTAGGTGTGTTGGGATAAAGGTAAAGCAGAGGACTTTCTGGGACATTGTCTGTTTCAAAGATTTGGAAATTCCTGATGATTTCATGGAAGGGGATCTGGGAAAGGTCAGTTTTGGTGAAGGGCTGGACTGTCTTAACATCAGGCTCACCTAGAATAGACAGAGGATGAGCGTTGTTTAAAAAAAAGTGAGTGAAACTATACAACAGCAAGCTTTTATTGTGTCAGCCTAACGTTTCAACAATATAAAAATATTTTTGGAAACATTATGAAATAAAATAAAAAAACTCACCAGTCATGGTGATCTCCACCCAAGAGAATGTGATTCCTCCAATGACACTTTCACTGAAGCGCAACAAGAATGTGCCTCTCTGTTTTTTCTTAAGGAGGGACTTCTCTTTGCCTTTACTCACAAAACCCATGATTAGGCTACAGTGCAGAAAGAAAGTCTCATTTAAAACACGTATTACTCCCGAGTAGAAAGGCAGGAGCTGATGCACTCTGCACTGAATCAGAACATGTTGAGAAAACATACCCATCCCTCCACAGGTCTTCAAGGTAAGTTTTCACCATCACCAAGATGCCATCGAACCACACCCAGAAAGTGTCGGGTGTGTTTTCCTGTTACAAAATGGGGTTGAAAAGGTCATCAATAAACAACTGTAACAATAACACAAAATGAAGGGAAGCAAGCAAGATGCTCTGAGAGGCTGCAATACTTAATGCAAGATTCCTATTAAAGGAAAATATAGTTTTAAGAACATTAAGTGCAATTTGAAAATGAAGTGAGGATCACTATATTAGATCCTTTTCAGTCGAATTAAATAAAAGTATGATAAGAGATGATATGGAGATGCACCACAAAATGTAAACTTTCTTGTGAGGCCAGAGATGAATTAAAAGTTAAGAAATGTTGAACTGATTTTTAGGGATAGGGTTAATCTCTTTAGCTTTGCTGAAAAATATTTTCTCAGTTTCCTCACCTTGCTGAATTTTGGCCAAGCAACCTTGCAGTTGTCATAGTTCATCTGTTTTCCTGTTGGGATAGAAAATATGTCATCCATTATGCAAAACTGAACCACTGACGATCTCGAATAATACAATAGTCCTTATAATTAACTGACTAATCAGTGTGAACTGTGCAAAAGTCCTGCTTGGTGCCTTCATATTTCCAATCCAGTAACATTAAGACACATTAGGACACAAGAAAGCGTAATAACAAATCAATTATACAGCTGTCCTTATGATGAAGTTGTGTTAACCTACAAATCTAGTGTTTGCTCTGATACATACTAGAAAAACGTAATCAAGAGTTTTTTAAACCTAATGAAAAAAGCACTCTTAGGTTGTGATCACACCGAGACGCGCCGCTACAGCAAAATGCCTCAAAAGCGCGTCGGGCAAAACAGCGTGGTGTGCCTGAAGCCGGGCTGCGTGCGTAACGGGGAGATTAAATGTTATAACGGTAACGGAAAATGAGGGAGGGTTAGAGAAAATATAAGCGGAGATTTTGGGTTCATGACATTCTGAAAAAAAGGAAACAGTATGGTGACACACAAGCCCATGTGGGAGCCCTTCTGTTTGAGTTAGAATAATTCGATGATTTTGAATTATAAAGCTCCTCATAGATGAGTTTGCCATTTTTGCACAAGTCATTCTTCTTCTTCATGGGAGAGGAAGTGGTACAGTAGTACCATGGGAAGTGGTAAGTAGTAAGGCCCACCTCTTAATTGATTTGATTGGCTGCCTGTGCAAAGTGTGACATTGACGACCGGTGCAACTCTGTGCCTTGTTCAGAAAAGTTGAGAATATTTTCACTTTAAAACGCGTCTAAATAACGCTAGAAAAACGTGCTATACCCTATGAAAATAATGGTTTTGTTTTTGTTGTCTCGGTGTGATCAGGGCCTTAGATTATACTCCGTTTTATAGGAGAGAGCTCAAGCAAAATTCAATATTTAGTCACTATGTTTCTAGTGATTCAAAGTGCTGCTGTGACATTAGTTGTGTCTCTTAAATGATAAAACCAGTCAAGTACAAGATGTACAAGACAGTACAAGATGCATTTTAATATATTAAGGTCAGACCATAGTGTTACCTAAAATGATGTTGAACTCACAGATCAGTGGCTTTAGTTTTCAAAAATCAACAAGTTATGCAGCGACAAGAAGCTGAAGTAGCATTACCAAAGAGCCTGTGTGCAATCATCTCCAGCTGAGCATCATTCAGACCTCGTTTAGTGGCAGAGAGAAACTGCCAACTCAACATCTCTCCAAACTGTGGCCAAGGGGCTGCAGGAGCGTTGGCAAAGTACTTGACATCCTGGAGAAACAGACACACATTAACATATACAGGTATACACGTAAATGGACTTGAGCTTATATAGCTCTTTTCTAGTCTTCTGACTACTCACAGCACTTTTACACCGCAGGTCATACCTACCCATTCACACCCACTCACACACTGATGGCAGAGGTTGCTATCAGAAGTAACTAATCCCATTCAAACGCATTCATACGTCCCCGACGAAGCAGCGGGAGCAATTCGGGGGTTAAGTGTCTTGCCCAAGGACACATTGGACATGTTGCTGCAGGGGCTGGGGATCAAACCCTCAACCTTCCATTTGAGAGACAACACTCTACCAATTGAGCCACGAGTATATGAGTATAGATACAAAAAATACATAAAAATGAATCTCCACCACGCTGAAAGAGCACAACTGTATTGCTAAGTGCAACATGGCGTCTGTTAGTCATGTGGGGATCTCTTACCTTGGTGTTTTGGCTGAGCATGTTGAACCAGAGGACAGTTGCCCAAGCGCTCTGCTGCTGACTGGAGTTGGAGATGATGACCACGGGGAGAGATGAGGCCTGTGTTTGGTGCCAGGGGATAGCAACTTTAATGCAAGTCACATTTTCATGATAAAGACAACAAGCACAACACTAAAACGCTTTTTTTTTTTTTTCATAAAGAAAGCCTGAAATTCTACCTGTAGTTCAACTGAAAAGCCTTTATACTCAAAGACAGTGTCAAAGTAGATGATGTGCAGCTCCTCTGTGACACTGAGAGAAATCTGTCAACACACACACACACACACACGCACATCACTTTTTTTGGTTGTTTGCATAGACTTGACTCATGCAAAACAAAGTGTGACTAGAAGCACACATGATTTGTTTAGGGTTGCCAGAGTCAACTCACATCGCTGACTCCTTTGCCACCGCCTCCAGACTTCTGCTCCTTCAGAGTCTACAGATAAATAAACGGACACAAAAATAACTAAGATTTACCATTGGAATGATTCAGATATCACATTTTAAAGAGACTTTATATCTGGGTTCCCTAATGTATCCTTTAACAATGTCTCTTTTAAAATAATTATCACTCACAAGATGTCTGAAATCGGCCACCATTCCACCACTCTGGCTCTCTGTCATGTTCAAGGCCTTGGTTTTGGTTCCCAGAACATTAAACCGCCTATATCTACAGGTATATAAGGATCGGTAAAAGAAAATACAAATTGAGTGTGAAAGTTCTGTATTGATCATCTAGAAATATCACATGATTTGGAAGCTTAAGTTATATTAAATGGATTTATACATTAATCTCACCCTTTGATCTGAGGAGCCTCCCTAGTTAAAGAGAAAGAGAAAAAAAGGGAGTTATCAAAACATTGTCCTCTAATGTTTGAAGTCAAGAACTAAAGTCTGTGGTTTCACTTTGTGTGAAGTGAAAGTAACCTCACCTGTCCATAGACACGTTCACTTTCATGGAGTGGTTCAGCTCGGGGAACTTCACCAGAAGTCTGAAAATATTCAGTTGGGGTTTCAGTAAGGTTTCAGTATGGAAGTGAAGAAAGTCGTAAGATCAGAATCACGTTTAAGAAAAAGGAGAAAATAAGGTGTTCAAAAAAAGCATTACATTCTATTGTTCTCCCCTCTGTTCTGATAAAACTTTAGATGTTTATGTATCACACACAGTTATCAGAATTACAGCTGCAGATTCAAATATTAATTTATAGGTAAGAATGGATGGAAATTAGAAAAATGCATGCACTTAGCTAATGAAACAAACATGTAACAAATACATTCAGATAAATACAAAGCACTTCAGTGATTGTCTGAAGTGGTGCACTGACCTGGTCTTGACAGAGAACTGGACGTTTGTGCGGAGCACCAAGGGTCCTTTCCCCTGCGGCATGGATGGCTGAGTCTCAACCACAGCGGAACTTTAAGAAACAATAATGTCAGGAAAACTTACAATGAAATCATAGGATAGCATGAGAGTGTGGGAAAATGTTTCCTAAAATGGCCACCTTTTAAGTAAGTCCTTAAGAAGCTTGTCATTTCTCCTTCGCAGTGCTGGTTTTTGAGCCTTTACAGGGTCCCCTTCATAGGACAGCTTCCCTTCTAGCTCGTCAAGCTTATTGAGAAACTCACGTAACTGGAACAGACACCCTGCCACACAGGTGAACCTACAAAACGAGAAGACGAGCGCCAAAGTGATGATGACCGTCAGTGAGATGACAATAATGGTTGTTGGATTGGCAAAGTCTAGATTTTCAGCTTTGAGACAATTTCCCAATTTCAGTCCAAACAAATTGATTTAATCAAAACTAAAACGATGAGAGCAGCCAAGCAACTCAGGCACAGATGGATTATTGATACAACTGTGACAGTAAATGCCAAAATATCAAAACTGATGAGAAGCAAGTGCATATAAATATACCACGACTCTAGCTGGTTGAGACAAACACTGTCTGGAGCACCAATGCAGGCTTTCTGCTGCCTCCTCTGCCACTCCGTCAGCTCCTTGGTCAACAGTATGAAAATAAGGTCCTCACTCCGATCCAGGAGTTTATTTAGATCACACAGTGTGCTCTGAGAAGGAGATGTATGAGACAAAAATGTGAAAAAATAGATATAATAACAAATAATGAGATCAAATAATGAAGAATTTAAGACTATTAATAACGCTCTACCTTTCTGCATTCATTCAGTTTGTTGATAAGAGTCTGAAAACTTTTAATTCGTTCTCGCTTCACAGCCTCATCTACCACAGCTGCATGATCGTTTCAACCATGGGATCAAAGTTTGCATGGAAGAAAGAAAAAAAGAACAAGATTCAAATTGTATTATCACCCATCCTCAGAACATTACAAATCACACCAGAATAGTTTGAACATTTTACCTTCCATCTTGTAGGTCTGATATTTGAAATCAAACTCATCCTGCTGCTCCTCCAAACATAGCATTGTATGTTCCATGCACTGTATCCAGAAAGAAAATAATGAAATAACCAAAGGACTAGTAATAGGTTTGACTTACAAAAGCTAAACGAAATGGCATAAAGCAACAGAAACTCTACCTGCATGTCATTCCTGAGACCAGCCATTTTACGCTCAAGGTCATGCTGGCTGCTGGTCTCCATGCTTTGCTGCTCTATACACAAAAACTGGACCTGCAGCAAAGCAAAGGTTGGATGGTTTAAAATATTTACATATATGAATTAGGTGTATGTACTGAAGACACAAAGCTCCTCTGCATGTTTTTAAGTTAAAGGCGATAAAAAGGCCGTGTATTCAGTGACCTCATGATGTTAGCTAAACAATTCAGATGTAAAGTGCATTATTCTTTGACAAAACGTGTTGCAGGTGTGACTAAACTATTACAGTCTTGTGTCAATACTTTACTTTGCCCTACCTGCTCAGGCAGATCAGCTTTATCCAGGATTTCCTTTTCTTTTTGTAGAAACCAAAGAATTGTGTTTGCCAGGACCCATGGCTCATCCAGGTACCTCTGTCATGGAAGAGAAGTGAGATGGATATTTAGACTTAAAGCTGCTTACCAGGCAGGATAATGGGAGCAAAAATCAACTTTAAAAGCATTCTAAGTTAGCCTACTTTACAATCTGACACTATAAACAGTAAGATGGTGGGCCCTCAAATATCTTCCCCGTGTATGTTTGTATATATTATAAACTGAGATAACACCTAATGCTGCTAATACAAACCTGGAAGTTCTGCTTATAGCGCCTAATATTGTGCTGCATTAAGAATGACTCCTCCTGAACAAAACGGCTGTGTTGGATATCCAGATGCTCCAGCAGGACCTGGAAAAGTACGACAGCCCAGTTATGGTCCCTCGCTGCTCTTTTCCTGAAAATGAAAAGAAAAGCAGATACAAAGAGACTATGTTACAAACATGGTAATTATCAGTACTCTTTTAACAGCACATACAATGAGTTAAATTTATCATGGGGTTCAAGAAATAGAGCTGCCTTACCAGTCCTGCTTCTCTATCCAGGCTGACAGGTAGTGTCGGACATCCATAGGCAAAGCATCCCTGTCATAGAGCTCATGTAACTGCTGTGTGTACACGGCAGGCAACTGCCTCAGTCTTTCCCATTGAGCCATTCTGATGCTGTCAGGGAAACCCAACATGGACACAAACACAAAACTACACTTAATCGGTGTGTACCAAGCATGATAAATGTGCTCACCTATTAAAATCTAGTTTTAGATCTCTTTACAAGAAGACAGTGTCAATATAATAGGCTACATGAGAAGTGAAGTGCATCAGTTGCACTTCAATTAGATATAACAATTAGATATAACAATGCCTAAATGTATTGACCCTGACAAATAAACTGATAAATAAATAAGTCTGTTATCAAGTCAAGTCAAAGTTTATTTATGTAGCACATTAAATAACAACCTCAGTTGACCAAAGTGCTGTAGTAAAAAAAAACACAAATAAACAATTTAAATAGACTAATATATAGCAGTACAAGCACAACAAATAACACTTTATAAAAATCACCACAATAAATAAGATGATTATAAAATGTCAAGTTGAACTTGTTTTGAAGGCCAACGCAAAAAGGTGTGTTTTAAGCAGCGATTAATCGACAGAGCAAAGTGCAAAGTTTAGAGGAACAGATGTCCTGTGAATGCTACTGATGAACATGATGTATGACAGATAATTACAGCAAATTGTACAAACGCTGTTTACATTAGTTTATTTGTGATCGCAACAGGCCTCTGGAAGGACCGTCGATCAACAGCTAACCTTAATATTTGCAGTCTGTGGTAATAACACATTTACTCACCTAGCTTCACGCTGTCAGTCCACGACCAATTAAAAATTACTTCAAATAAGCAAACTTGGAACTTAAGACAGGTGCATAGCTTGGTAACGTTACTGATAATCGCTTTTCAAGGTAGCTGTTGTAGCTGGAAGACGTTTATACAATAAACAACTGCGACTATGTTACCCCCCCGTAGTTTTCTAATCTTACTCTGTTTCATTGGATATCTACTTATCCCTCCCAATATGTACATCTCATGCCAAACATGGGCACCATTTTGACTCTCAAATCCGCTCATTCCTGTGGCAGCTAAGAGCCGGAATGTCCGACACAGGTAACGCAGTTTCATCATGACCTCAGAGCCCACAGCTCATTGGTCAAAGAGGAGACGGAGCAGCACGCGCTGTTGGTATGCCTGCACGTCAATCTTCACGGGGGCGTGGTCAATAGCAAAATAGAAACTTATGGCAATGTCTGAACATTTCCCGTGAAACGATGTTATGAAACTGGTGAAGCGACTGCCCTGTGACGCATTTATTAAATATTTCCATACAACGAAACAGACTATCCTACCGTGGTGTTACATGTATTGTATGTTGACGTAGGCCTAAATGTTGGGTTAGTATGAATCATAATAAATGATGTCTAATTGAAGAGAAGCTATCACATAATGTTAAAATTCAGTTAAAGAGCAGGTAATAAACAGTGTACTACATATTATGTTCCAGTAGACTACTTGTATCTAAATTTCATATTTAGATACGCTAAATATGTTTAAATATCAACATTTTGACTATTTTACATATTGCCATTTAGTGCCTTCATTTACACTTTATTTAACTTGGTTGACTGCTCAAGTTCAGTTCTTTAGGCAAACATTTTGAGACACAATTGTGTTTTGCTCTGTACTTGAATTTACAACATTATATAGGTAGTTAAGCTACTTTCCAGAATTAAATTATTGAAGCAACATAAAATAACCCTTATTTTATGTTTTATTTAAGGTTTTTATTATTGAATAGCTTATATTTTGTAATTAGGCCTATTACGCTTCTCAGCAGTATATAATTATTAACCTATTTTAAATGAGCCACTTGTTTGCCTGCTGAAACAACATGTTAATGACACTAGTTATGCAAAATGGGTCAGACTACTTCTATTTGTATGTTTAGCCTACATTGTGTATGCTTCAGCTTATCTTCTCATTTCACTTCCTTACAGCTGTGTAGTTCGCACTCTTACCAGAAGAGGTCAGACTGTACACACCATTACAGAGATTAATCTGGCTTTGGTTTATTGAAAATATATTTTCAAGTTGTTCAAAACTGAAACTGGTCATCAAAGCTGTATATACGGCTAGAACACTAGTTAGCCTGTAAGATAATACGTTCTTTCTTTCGGTTTTCTTACATAGGTCTATATAAATAAAGATTCCATGATTTGGGAGGATTTACAGAAATTGACTTCAGAAACAGCAGTACGGCCTAATAGGCTAAGTAAAAAGATTAAAACTACTGCTGGAGTTACTTGCCAACTCGAAAGGTGGAATTTCAATGAACCAGTGTCACAGAAGTGTGATGTAGTCTTTTTAATAAATCTTGTGTTTCTTAAACTTACTTCTGTCATAACCACTCTGGTGGCAATACAGTGTTTTACAAGTTGAAATGAGTCTGTAGGCCTACTGTACGTATGCATATGTACCCACCGTGGTGCTCCACCTTGACTATATTACTGACTTCGACAGAGTCCTTGAAAGGGACTGGTTGTGTCTGAAATCACACACATCCCTTACTCCCTATATATGGAGTCATATGTAGTGGACTATATCACACAACCAGTCTCTGTCAAGGGCTCGGCTCTGAACCTCATCTCTCAACCATAGACTGTAAATATAATCGTATAGCCTAGATGCTCTGAACTGAACACTTCTTCCTTTTGGGGCGTAAGTGGCAGCTGGCATCCAAGAAGTTGCATTATACTGCCATCTGCTGGATTTAACTTATCTCTCATCACTCTATCACCCAATACTGGACTTTAGTGTGCTCTTTCTTTCTCAGCATGCCTTTAAAACTGTTATTGTTGGGTGACTGTCTGTATGTATGCCCTCTTAGGTTCTGTTAATAATTAGCTGACAGCTGTTTAATTTTAATTTGGGTCCCACATCTATTTTAAGGCAGCAACATCAGCTCTCAAATCTAAAAGACGTCTCATCCTGCATTTTATTTACAACATAATTTACTTTTTTCCCCTTTTTTTCCCCCAAAATGCTCCTTCATCACTAAACAAGGATCTTCCCATATTTTTTCTTATATAATCAAAGATATCATATAATTGAAAAAAAAAATCGGACTTATCACGCTTCCCTGTGGTGTCCCATTCTCTACAACATACTTTTTAGATATTTCTGCTCCTATTTTAACTTGAATAGATCTCATGTTTTTAAAGTCCATTATCCAGTTCAACATCCTTCCTTTAACTCCCATGAGATGCAACCTAATCAACATTCCTTCTCTCCAGATCATATACGCTGCACTATCCTGAATGTCTCTGCACTCAAATGCTTTAACATGATTTAACATATCTCATCTTTCCCTGTGGCACTCATTCCAGACTTAGCCTATGCTTTTGTTTAATGGTACACTTATCTCATCCTCAAGATGATTCTTCCTACTCAGTGCCTCCATATTTCCAACTTAGTTGTGTCCCTCTACCTTCTTGCCTCCTCACTCAAATTATTAAAAACTGTGTAAATAATTAAACTGTGTACTGTAACAAAAGTTTCAGTATTTAAAAGGGCAGGTTTCTGTTTTTCACTGCCTCTTTACACATCTCATCCCACTGAAACCCCTTTTCTCATTTGTTTTGCCTGCTCTCTATACTGCTATGTATTCCTCTTAAGTCCCTAACCGTCCATCATGGCAGGCCTTTTTTTGACAACAATACACAATTACAATCACAATAATCAATCACAGTAAATATTAAATAACATTCCCAAAATAAACACAAATGTATTGTCTGCTATACTCTAGCAAATTTTATAATTCAAAACCATATTAAATAACTGTATTACTTAATAATGGCCCTTACAAGCAGTCTAAAGGCTAAATTTGGCAGTCTAAACTTAAAAATTAGGTCTCTAGCTGGCAAGTCACCCTTAATTCATGATTTTGTTATAAAGAATAACCTTGATTTTATGTTTTACTGGTTAACTGAACACAATAATGCAGCAGTTCTTATAGAAATAGCTCCGCTAGATTAATGCACATTTATTTTTGATGATTTTGCTGGTCTCGTGTCTGTTGTGGTAAGTGATTCTGACTGTGTAGTCATAGTTATATAGTTGTGCTTTTCAACTTATTTAATAACAGTCATCAAAAGTCACAGTTTTAGTTTTACTTGATCTCAGTGCTGCTGTTGACACAGCTGACCACAACATTGCACCAATGAAAAATGTATTGAAGGAATTAATGAGCGGATGACCCTGCAAACTTCGTTCACGTGCTAATTTTTAGCAGGCTAGATTATTGTGAGAGTGTTTTTACAGGTCTGACTTAAATATTAGATAGCTGCAGCTCATCTAGAAGGCTGCTGCCCGAGTCCTCGCCAACCAGGACAAGAAGAACACATTACATCTGTCCTCAAATCTCTGAACTCTGGCTTGCTGTGAGTCAGGGTTGGATTTTAAAACCTTACTTCTACATAAAGCGCTAAATGATCAGACCTGATAGTTGGTTATGTGGCATTCAGGCCCATTGATGTTTTTATTTACTGCTGCCTTTCCGCAAATTCAATCACTTCTTATCTTACGCTTCATCATTGTTATAAATTAAGTCATCTTAAGTGTTCTCTTTTTTGTCTTCAAATGCCCTCTTTTTGCTCCTGTACTTATAATATAAGTAAATATATAAATACACTTCTCTTAACTTAAGCTCAGCACACATAAAAAAAACTTCCTGGCATCAAGCCATTTGCTTCCGTAAATTGAAGAAAAACTTCCTGGCATCAAGCATTATTACTTCCGTAAATTGAAAAAAAACTCTCAGCAAAAAGTTAAAAACAAAGGTAATTTTAAGACAAACAGAAAAGTAATCTATTGTAAGTAAATGGATCTTAACCTTGTGTAGCTCTTCTTATTAAAACAAATCCTTTATGTAAATACAAGGGAGCAGCATTGTGCTCTGGACAGCTGATTAAACAAACCCAGCCGGTTCCTCTAGTTCCATCAAAGCTAACACAATATGTTGAACAGTATTAAGGGAACAGTGGATTAATAAGGCTGACCAATTTGTTTGGTCAGAGAGCAGAGTTCACAGGACAAAGTGCAGAGAGATAATTTTACTGCGACCAGCTGTTTGTTCACGACGGACTTTTGCCAAACGTGTTGAAATGCAGAAATTTCCTTCCAAACACTGGACAGGTCATTCATGTAAACTTAGTGAAGTGTTGATTAAGCATGAAACTGTCATATGATACAATATGTGTTTGATCATATGTATGCAGGGATACCATTAAGGGGAGAAAATCCCCACAATCCCTGGTGGTACCCATATATGTGTTTGTGCTAAAGTACCACACTAACAATTACTGTATGCACACAGATTTATTGTACAATATATTGACATTTGGGAAATGAGGATCAAAACACAAATAAAGTCCCTGCACTTGCACCAGAGGTGGGAATGTAACTTTTAGCTGAAATAGTGTTTTAAGAAGAGAAAAACAACAAGGGTGATGACAAAGAGGGAACAGAAGAAAACACACTCGAGGGAGGATAGAATTATAATGTTACGGGATTGAGTGTTTAATTCCTGAGACCATTTTTATCAAAATATACTGCTTAACATGATAAATGTTTCAACTATTCACTGTAGAAAATGCAAAACGGTTTAAAGCAAAGGCTTCTTTAAGATCCTGCTCATTTCCTTGTATTTTTTAAAATGTTTACAATGCATAGGAGATGAATCAACTTTTCACTCAAACAAAATGTAAATACACTTTGTTTCTCAGAAGGTAATCTCATTCGTTGAAGAAAAACAGTTAGTATCATGACAAATTGTGTCAAATGAAGTTAGAAGACCAAAAAGCTTTTTTCCTTTCCAAATCTTGATGTACACTATTTATATTTTCATAAAAGTTACGTGTTAATTCTTATCGGAAAAATGCATTAACCCATTACATTTATTGTTGAAGCTTCATAGGTTGGTTTCTTCTTTTTTACTGGACGGTGATGACACCCTCTTCCCAGCTGAACTGGTTCACCAGCACATCATCTTCCTTCTTCATAGAACTGAGCAGATACCTCACACCGGCTTTTACCCCGGTCTTCACCCCTGCACCCAGCGCATAGCCTGCCACCCCAGCTGCCCCCCCTGTCGCCACCATGATAGCGTCCGTGCCAAGATCGACAGCGCTGAGGATGGCTCTCTCTTTGGCTGTTTCAGAGCAGTTGACTGAGGCGTAATACACAGCTGTGCCGAGGTTATAGAGGGTGCTGACCCCAGGGATCCACTCCATCACATTGTACACACGCTCCTCGCTCCTGTTGATGCAGTTCCTCTGTGGGCTTCGCTTCATCCGTCGGCTTGAACCTGCTGGAGTGAAAACATCCTCCTCTGTGCTGCACTGACGGATCCAACTCTCACACTCGGAGGATTCAGAGGGCAGGATGCGACTACCTTTCCGAAGCAAGACCTGGTATTTTCTGTGCTTGAGCAGTCCACTGCTAGTCACACCAGCACACAGGACTCCCAGTCCCTCACAGGTGCTCAAAGCCTCCTCTAGATCACCTGTGGCTCCTTCCACAGCTGTTCCCACCAGTGTTGTTCCATTCACCCTGCTCCAGCCCTCACAGTGCCCCTCCTGTTTAATACTTCCTTCTCCCACCAAGGCCAACTGCTGGATGTTGAACATCACAGCCTCTATGTGGCGTCCTGCTTCATCCCTCTCTGATGGCAGTGATGATGATGCAGGTCCAGGTGTAGATTCAGACTTGCTCATCCTCCTCTCGATCAGGTCCTCCACCTCCATCAGGAGCTCCCCAGTATCCTTCACTCCCAATAGCTCATACAGCTTGAGCACCAGGGTATGAGCCTCCTGTGTGCAGCCTGCCACCACCAGCACAGGCACTAAAGACAGACCCAGAAGCTCCTGGGGGAGCATAGAGGATGAGGTGTCATCCAGAGTGCTCGCAGACAGCAGCTCCATACAGTTGATGTTCCTCTGTATGTGCAGATGATCTTGGATCTGACCCTGAAGCTTCTCGCTGAGGACTGATATTATAAGTTTTGCAGAATGAACTCTCTCCCCTTTTTGCACAACCTCTGATACAGGACCAGGTTTTTCTGCAGATGTGAGGCCAAGGTGGAGCTGGGATCCAAGGAGAGTGAGATGATCATGTTTGGCTGTCTCCTCTAAGTCTTCCTGGAAGTCAGTTTGTGGAAGAAGTTTGTTTCTTGGCGCCGGAAAAGGAGGGACCCTGCACAGAGCCTGGTCAACCAGCAGGAGCTGGATCATAAGCAGCCACTTCACTTTGGAGGACATCATATCACTGTTGTTACAGTGGTGTGTGTGCAAACTCACTACATGAGACAAAGAAACAAGGGAAAAAACCATCCATGTCACAAGTGTACATTAACTGTTAATGCTTTAGGTGCTTTATGTTTTTTTTGTCTCGGTTTTAAAAGCTTTTCTGCACACACTAAAATAATACATTACATACCATAAGTTGTCATTCTCTAGTTTTTTTTAGCATGATAAGTAATTATCTGTGTATAATGCACCATATATGTTTAATCCAATCTAGCTGCGAATTAAAAACAATGAAGTTAAATCAATGCAAATTCTGAGTACAGAAGTAAACTGATAAAACCATTTTTTTTGTCTTCTATGATATCATAAATGATAGTATAACAATACATTTTTTTTAAAAGAGGACAAGATAGCAACAGGGAAATTAACAGAAGTATAACCAATGGTCAAACCAACCATAAACCTTGAATTTAGAAATTATAAAAAAATTGTCTTTGCGGTGCAGGGAAGAGACAACGTAAGACTCTCCACGTACAGCTTAACATTTATGCAGTTCTTGTTTTCTGCTCTGACTCTGACTATAAATAGAAATAGTACTGCGCACAACTACTTAATTTCATTGTGTATGTTGGTCCCTCAGAAGCTATGCAATCGGCACCTACCTTAATAACACTCTGGTGTGCTGTTCTGGTTGTAGCAGTAAGACCAAGATGGCTTCAGCATGTAGGATGCTTCTTTTTTTTTGTCATTTTCCCCCCTGAAACATGCATAGCACTCTTCTCTCCCCTAGCCTCCAATGAGATTCTCCTTCTTTACACATGACATCCCACAGCCCTCCCTCTGTCTTATCTGTCTTTGAGCTTCCTCTTCTCTTTGGCCTCATTGCTCAACAGGGGAGATCAGTGCTTGAATGCTAATTCGCGTGGGGAAAGTCCATGTGTTCTGGAGCAGTTTTGTTTGCCTGACCTACAATCCTCACCCCCTGCTTCCTCGCTCACTCAGTCGTTTTGTTTTTGACCCAAATACTTGTAAGAAATCTCCCTACATGCAGTGAGCAAATATATCTCCTACAGGAAAGAAAAGACAAGCAAGGCAAACAGGGGGCTGTGTAAGGTAAAGACGGACAAAATAGTATTTAAAATATATTAAAGAATCCATACCATTAAGGATGTATTTTCACTTATGTCAAACCCTTTGATGACCATTTAATTTGGTAATTTAATGTTTTACCTCATACTTCACTTTATTCTTGTTTTGTTAGCATCATATGGATTATTTTTAATACTTTGTTCAACATTAAAGGGGACACATTATGAAAAATCCACTTTTACAGTGTTTTTGAACATATATTTGGGTAACCTGAGTTTCTACTAAACAATTTGTGAAATAAACCCATCCAGTCCTTTGTTTGTAGTCTGCATAGTCTTAAAAAAAATTCAAATTGGCTCAACTTGTGATGTCACAAGTTGGATTCTAGTAAAAAAAAAAACCTTCTCTCCCCTGGTATCATCACCCATGGACTCCACCCCCCTGCCTAGAACAAAACTTGTATTTCAGAAATACAGGATAGCGGCAGCAACTGGATACATTGTGTTGTGGATCATATCTTTCACGGGATTTGAGTCACAGGGACTTTTGCTGATGCAACAGGACTGTTTTTGTTGGAGTTGCCCACCCCCCGGAAGCTCTTTCAAGGAGGTGCCCACCTGGAAGCTTACTCAAATTTCCCTGCGACTGCAAACAAGATCCTACTCCGATAGAAATCCCCACAGCCTCCCCTCTTCAAAGCTTGGCTGCTTATGTTTTATTTCTCCTCAAGTTGCCGAAAATGTAATTAACTCTTAGAGTCTGTTCTGATCAATTTTATTCCCACTGCCACCTATTGTATTCACTTTCTTATAGGTACAAGGTTTGTTGAAATGTATTTAACAAACTATCACAATAACATGATCTTCTTAAGGAAAGTTATGACCATCAAAGATTGGACAGCAGCATCATCATTTAACAAAGAGGGAATACATTTTGATACAGGTTACATGTTGGCAAATAATGACACTTCACAGTCCCTGCAGTGGTCTACAAAATCAAAGGTAGAGCAAGAGAAAAATTATATTAAGATGTTTGGTGTAAAAATGTAAGGTGCAAATCTTACCATAATCTTTAAATGAGATTGTGACATTTTTCTTTACAATGATGAGTTGAGTTCTTTTTCTCAGCCCGGTGTCCGGCTGTAACGAGCCTGGGCTTGTGGACTCCAATGGCTTCCTCAGGGGGTCATTCAAGAGAGGATGGAGTGTCTTGCCACCAGTGTTGTTAGTAACGTGTTACTGTAACGCCTTGGCCCATGACTATTTCGGGCAACTAGTGACGTATCAAGGTACTTTCCAGATTCAATTACTGACATTTAAAAGCACACATCACTCGTTACTCTATGTGAAATAGCAGACAACAACACAAGATTAAGGTTAATTGACATCGATTCGGCAGGCGAGGGTAAGCTAACCTCAGCACGGTAGAATCCTGGGAGAAAGAACGTCGCAGACAATAAAACAAACACAGGCAGGTTATCATCCAGCCATGAGCTTTCTGATCCCAGAAATACCGACATTATTGTCCCCTGCTTGAGTTAAACGACATGAGTATAGTAGTGTAGTCTATATGCAGGAAGAAAAACTTCTCTCACAAGAAAGAAGCACCGATCTAAACAACAACACAACTTGTTGTCAGAGAGCATGGCACTGCAGATACCGTTAGACCAAGGAGACACTCCATACAAACAGGCAGCTTGATTTAAAACACCACCTGCTCCACAATCTGAAGGCCAGACTAGCTGACTGATAGACAGATGTTGTTAGAGACATGCTTTATATTAACTTTTGAGCCTATTTAATAAAAAACATACATACATGTAAGGATGTCACTGTAGCCACTGGGGTTCCATGTCCTGCTCTACCTCTGTCCTGAATCAGGTCTTTGACTTCACCAGAATACCCTAATTGTTTTCCAAATAATTGAGGTCCTGAGAGTTCTGTCTGAAGTTATTCCTTTCTCCTACAGTATTTGTCCTGCATTCATACACGATGATAAGATAATAATTTAATTTGATTCCTTGTATTATACAATCTTGGTTTTTCTTGTCTTCCAAAATGAGACCTAAAATAGAGAACAGGATCAATCTGTCACTTTCACTATTCTCTTTATCTTTAGGTTTTCACAGAGGGGAGATACCGGACCTAAAGTAGGCAGCTCCAATGGTTTGACTTATAGAGCAATCTGAAAAGTCAAACACACAGCTGATATGTGATTCATAAGGTAGGAGTGTTAATCAGAGCACTGTCTGCATAGTTATTTTTCTGTAGGGAAATTAATAGAATTGACGGACAGGAAAAACCTCTAGAGTCCAATCAAAAACCCTCAAAACTTGCTAATGCAAGTTGATTCCCTTGCTCTTCACATGGCTGTGATTTGATTGACTAAGCTAAGCTCATTTATGGACAGTCACTTACAATGTGATTCATGATCACACTGTTACTCCCATGCCAATTATCAAGTTTGGGTCATATATGTATTTATATCAGAGATTAAATCATTCTTCAAATCAATCGAGTAACTGGATTTCTAAAATGCGGCGAGGCAAATTATCTGCCAACATCTGGGAGAGAGAGAGAGAGAGAGAGAGAGGGCACAACGCACCACGTACTTTGTCGATTAGAGCGTCTTAACAGAAACCGTCCGTTTGTGCCTTTAATGCAATGTTTCGACGATCATCGGAGGCTGGAACTTTCAGCATTATTTTCCTTTTTCCTGTGTTTTTTTGGGAATGGGAAAAGTTTTTACAGCTGTGAAATCAGACGTGACTCTCTCAGCAGAAGCAGCGAGATTTTCCATTGATGACATCACAAAGGGAAGTAACCCCTCCCTCAGATTTCAACCGTAAACAATGGGGCATGGTGTAAGACAGCCCTAGCCATATTGCTTTCCAGAGAGGGACGTGGTCTGTATGCTGTCTGTCAGACCAGAATGACAGCATCCTGATGATGCTTCAGCAACCAGTTTGTCATGTTATTCAAGGGAGGTACTGAGTAGGAACTTATTTAATCTTTATTACCGAGGAAGTCCATGAGATCTCCGAGATAAAACAGAAAAGACAGACAACACTGACACCTAACACAAGACGAAAACTACAGCATCTCTCAGGTGTGACAAAGTGGGTGAGACCCTTCTCCCTTTCCCACCTGTTGTCCCTTCATTCACATATCACATGACAGTTCTCTCCACATGTTAACATTTGTTAGTTTTGCTATATTTAATTTTATATTAATAACTTTGCCACACTCACTGTGCTGGGTTTGTTTGCGTTAGCATTGTGTCCCTTTATTGAAGTTGCATGATTGTATTGATACAATGAAACACGAGCTGTCCTGCCCTTAAACCTGACTGTTCATCTGTTAGATTGCTGGCCTCTATACTAGAAATTCTTCAGTTGACTGGTAAACTAAGTTTTAATTGTTTCGGCAACAATAAACAGTTCCTAAAATGGGTAGTTATAGACTTCTATTGGTTGAAATGTAAAAACAAAGAATAGTTTTTTTCCGCCAATGTTTTTTGTATTATTTCATCTGATTTTATGAAAAGTTGTTTAGCGAGACCTTATTTTTTTAAGAACATGTCTGCAGCCATAACTCATCTGTGAACCAAATTACTCCTCTCACTTTTTCACTTGAAGCTTGTTACATACTGCTGTAAAGGCATTGTGTAATGCACGACTCACTCAAATTAACACCAGATGTGTCCTGTCAAAAGTGACGCAAGGTGTTTGTCAACGAGCAAAACCCAAACAACTTGTGAGGTGTTAATAAAGTGCGATTGATTCAATTAGCTGGTGTAAACACACATTAACATGTATTCTCATACACACACACACAGAAGTTCTTGATTTTACTTATGATTAATATTTGAGGTACCTAAGCCCAACACTTACATAATGTCTTACCAAGTTTTGAACGCTTGGGAAAATTCTGGTTTTATATTTATTTCTCCCTACTTCATTCCTGAGGAAATAATTTTTTAATAATAACTAACACCCAAACTGCTTTTTTTTAGACTGATTTCAGAGAAGTTACATACAAAGGCAGGCAGAGAAGAACTTCAACCTTATCCCACAAGTTGAAGTTTTCTTCAACCAATGAAGACTTTATACGGATATCCATATATATGTCTGTCACAGTGTGAGTTGTTGATTGAATTATGTTTAGAAAATGCAGATATGGATGTACATTTGGGTTCTTTGTAAACTCTTTAAAGCTCATTAACTGTGCAGCAGTAATAGTATTTTCTCAGAGTGCAAAGTCAAATCTTGCCTTGAACAATAGAAAAATTGAAGTGCAAGTAATTCTACAGCAGTTCAGTAATAAATGCATGTTAGTTGATTAATCTGAGAATGAACATTGCATATGTGAATTCAAACGAGGAAGAACTTCCATATTTTATAAAATATTTGTTTCTCAATTAACCCAAAGCTTCGATCCAATCAGGAACTCTGATATTACCCATCATTTTATTCTTTTAAAACTAGATTGCCTAGTGGTTAGGTTGGCTATGTTCAGTGGCTATGGCCCACCAAGTGGGCGGCCCGGGTTCAAGTCCGACCTGTGCCTCCTTTCTAGCATGTCATTACCCACTCTCTCTCCGATTACCTTATCCACTGCCCTATCAAATAAAGTCAAATAGCCGCCCCCCCCCCCCCCCCCCCCTTCCCAAAAAAAAGAAAATGAGCCAAAAAAGTAAAAGGATGCTCCTCTCTATGTGCCAATACAAGGGATGTGACAGAAATGCTCTCTTTTTTTCATCCTGATTCACATTAAAGGGGACATTTACGTGATGATATTGAAGGAACAGCGTTTAACAGAATAGGACGAACAATGTCGCCATGCATGCTGAGTAGGCGGGTTGTTTTGTGAAACCCAGAGTGCTTGGCTGTCCTTTTGACCTTGTAAATTTCAGGTAGGTGTAATGAAAGTTTTGAGTTTTTGTCAGTGGAAAGGAAGGTCAGTTGAAGGGCTTCCGCTTATCATCTGAGGGTTCATTGATTTAGAGAGTGTGGGAGTTATTTGGCTTTCTGCTCTTGCACATCAACTAATTACAGTAGAAAGAGATGTGATATCCGCTAGTAGGGCGTATACACAGTTTCAACCCTTAATCCTCTCATACAGGCACACGATACATTCAATTTATCTCTAAAACACACAGCCTTATTGTTGTTATATTTTGTAAGTAATAATAAACCAAACATATAATAACTCATAAAAAAAATCTATATTACAACTGCCAGTGTGAGAATGTTTTATGAATTCATTATCACTGCTTTCCATGCTGTGTGAAAGTGAAACCTTTTTTCCCTCATTTTTACTTTAAAAAAAAAAAAAAGTGTAAAAAATTCTTACATCAACATGTTAGATGAACTATATCTCTCAACTTGGGAAAAAAGGCATTTTCATCTTGACTTGATAGAAGCAGAGAATAGTCAGCAGAATACTCCTATCATTTATGAAATTAACAAGGACAAGAGAACAGATGATTTTTCCCCCTATATTAGTTTGTCATGACATGATGGCATCCAAAAATCCAGCGATGACTTTCTCAGTTATTCATAAAGACTGGATCATGCTACATGTGTGTGTGTGTGTGTGTGTGTGTATGTGTGTGCAGGGGGTTTGGGTGGTGGGTGGAGCCCTAAGTGGATTACAAATGACCTCCGGGACTATAATAACTGAGGTACGGACGCCTGAGCAGAAAGACGCATTTTGAGGTGGCACCAAGTAAACCGTAGAACAGATCACTGTATTTTACCTTTGGATCCTATCTGTTAACAGGTAAGCCTTTAATGTTCCTTAACATTAATGTGTCTTTAATGTCTAATGCACAGAAGAGATAAAGATATTGTTCTAGCTTATGTTACAACAAAATGCTTTCTATTTTCCTTATTTCCTGTTATACTGAATGGATAATTGAATATATTGATAGATTTAGGGCGTTGTCTTCAATATCCGCTGAAAAGTGTTCTGCAGTACTGAATGATCATGTGATTATGATTACGAGACTTTCTTTACTATGTTTTGCTTGAGATTACAGCCTCTGTTGTCATGTCAAGAAGAGAATGTTGTGACAAGGTGGAGTCATTTTATTACTTAATGACACTTAATTTTATCAGGTCATCATTTCCGAGCAGTCATTTTCTTATAGATAGCTAAGAGTAGGCTAAAGATAATATTAACATTACAGGGAACAAGGAAATCGAACTCTTCATACAGTACACCTGCTTAGTGCCCCAGGATGTATAAATACAGGATATATCATACAATCCTCGTCCTGTTACCATAAAGAAATAATCAAATCACTGTGAGCATATAATGTAAGTTAAACAGTTGACTTTTTGAAATTACTGTTGCTTCTTTCCTTATTTTAGATCACACCCAATGATCTCACACATGGTTCCGTAGAAAGTGAATTTCAGAGCATCTGATTTTCTTCTCTGCAATGCAATGCAACATATGTGCCTTATGTTCCCTTGCGGTGTGTTGCCTCATTGTGAATATAGTTTACTGGTACATTTTATAGGAAACTGTATGCAAAATTTTCTTCTTCAAAATACCAATTTAACTCAGAGGGATGTAACCACAAGGTGCTGGAGGTAAAG
Organism: Labrus mixtus; assembly: GCF_963584025.1. Taxonomy (NCBI): domain Eukaryota; kingdom Metazoa; phylum Chordata; class Actinopteri; order Labriformes; family Labridae; genus Labrus; species Labrus mixtus. The sequence goes on along the minus strand of NC_083618.1, from coordinate 9,022,488 downwards.
CTATATAAACATAAGTTACTGAAATTGTAATATACTACTATGATATCCCAAAAATGTATATATCAAAAAGTTCCTCAATATGGCATGGATCAAGTGCAACATAGACACTGTTGTTGCATTAGCTGCCATAATATTAATTATAGAATTGTCAGGATAGTCATATAATGCTCAATACTGACTAATATAAAGGTGGTCAGAAGACAGAAAGAGAAATGTATGTCAAGAATAAGCTGTGGTTGATGGAAGGGATGACATGAAATACATTTAAACTGATTGCACTGAATATAAATGATCAGTTAGTGATGGGAGTGAGCAGAGGCCTTTTAAACACTTAAGAGGAAATCAGAATCAGAATATATAGGATACAATGATTGGTCAGAGACAAAGAAATACGTTGATGACAATAGATAAGTCTCTAGTCTCCTGCTGTGTTCTCACATCATCCCACTCAGACATGCTACGGAAAAAAAATACTAACGGGCTCACAGGAGAAACTCGGGGTGAAGTCAGAGTAGAAAATGTGTAAACTCAGCCTGGTAATGTTCAGGCTTGATCTGTTCTAAATCTGGTTTACATTTCAGGGTAATGGAGAGAAGTCCAAACTGCAGCACTCTTGCTTCACTGATTGCTTTAGTCATCCTCGTCATAATGCCTGCGAGGACTTGGTGCAAGGAAGAAACCTACAAATCACTGACCGAGGTAAGACTAGCCACAAGAGGGCCGATTTTAAAATCCACCTGATAGCCGAAAGCTAGATACACAATTTCTTCCCAAGGCAGACAAGTGATGATTTGTTGTTTTGTCTTTCAGAGAAAACCAGAGTGCTGCGTTGGTGAAGATACAGAGCTGAAGAGGTTTGATGACATCGACTATGACAGCTTTGTGAGTCTAATGGGGAGGAGAAGTGCAGCTCAGCAGAACAGTGAGTTGTCTTTTAAGCAAATAACCCATCCTCAATCAGTTTCTCTGATATTAGAACGCTTTTCATCTGACCTCACAACTCTTTTTGCAGGTCACAGAAACATCCAGAATACAAGAAAAAGTAAGAACCTTAACTCAATAACTTCAAAGTATGCAGCATACAGGTCCTGTTTGTACATAAGTGTGATTCGGGCCTATGTCCGTGAGAGGCATGTCCCTAATAAAATAACAGATTGTAAACACGAATTTCCCCTCGGGGATTAATAAAGTATATCAAATCAAAAAATCTAAATCTAAATTTTTGTAATCAAACATGAAACAAGATTTTTGGTGAAAGGCCAATTTCATTGTGACTTCACATCTATTCCACTGGCAGACATGAAATAATTTTTATGTTTTCATCCCTGATTCAATCTCATCCCTCAGATAATTGTTAATTTCTGTTTGACAATGGTAATATTTACCCATACTCCACCACCTGTTCCCTTCTGCTGTCATAAAAAGAGTCCTCTGACAATCACATGCATTACAGAGAGACAGACAAAGAGTCATTCTCAGATTAACATAGGCCTCAGTATGTCAATGTTTTCCATTATGCTGTCTTTCAAATATTTGCAATGTACAAATGTGATTCCCATCACTGACATGGTTACACTGGTGCATGGGAAAACCTAAAGGGTGTAAAGTGTGATTTGTCTTGTTGTCAGTGGTTCTTCGAACCTCACAGCATTTCAAGTCGTATAGGAACCTGACATACCTTTATAATAATGTTGTGTTCTCTTCTTACAGAACCTATGGATCACATCCTGGCTGATCTGTTGGGCCAGAAAAAAAGTGAGTGACTTCAGCCACACTGCTAGAAATACATTGAGCAAGTCATGCAATGTCCTGAAGGTTCACTTTTTTTTTCTGTTTTAGTCTACCGTGTAGCTACAAGAAATAATGTTTTTAGATAATGGTGCAGACTTTTTTTTATTATTTACTAAAATGAAACCTATTAGCATTGATCACAACTTGTTTACCTCACAATAAAATATGAGCCTTGTTTTCAAATACAATGTTAAGATAGTAAGGTTGAAACAACAAAAAAATACCTATGCATAAGCAATTCTGCGCAATCATCACTTATTGGCCTCCATACATGTGTGGCCAATGACACCAAGGGGATGAAGCTTGTTTTAAAATGAGGTTGAACCTCATGCTGGCTTTTAACCGTGGATGTGGAGTTGGCCTGCTTTCAGTTAGACATTGGGGCCAAACAGCGGCTCTTAGTTTGTACTAGCGTAACGTAGCTTGCAGAGTACGCTAACCCTGTAGGGAGTTTGCGCTTCTGGGGGTGATGAGCCGAGGAGGTGGGGCCCAATTTGAATATTGTATTTACCAAAAGGTGGTAGGTGAGGAAGTAGTAGATAAGTTGTATGAACTTGTGGATTTTGGATAAAAGCTGCTAATACACTCAAGTAAATTTACTGGACATTTTTTATACTTCATTCATATAACCATTTTTATCAACATTCATGTGCTTAAGTATAACTGAACTTAACAAGATAATATAAGATAACCATCTATAATCATGTCCTGGACTGTTAACCTTGGGTGATTAAGCAGCTGTTTTCTCTTGGTATCCAACAGGAATCCCTTTCCCATGTGCAGAGGAATAGCTACATAAGAAAGGTCCATTCATCAACGAGGGGAGGCAGAGGTAGGAAACATTGGCCTGCATCCCCCATTATTGTAAATCTTGTCATCATTATTATTTTTGACATATTTTCCTGTTCTCTGTACTTAGATTTCAACAAATTCTGTAGTGGAGACGACAGGCCTGCACAACCGGGACAATTTGTAAAACATCCTCAAAGTTTTCCTAACTATTGTATCAACAGAGAAACATGTCTTAAGACATAAAAAAAAACCATATTAAATCATGCATGACTGCTTTTACACTGTCTCTATATATAATCATCTGATGTTATAATCCAAAGTGTTGTAAACAAATTAAAGAACAACATAAATGTACAATAAAATATGCATTATTAATAGAGATTAGGGTACCATTCATTCCATCCAAAAATGTTGATGCGTGCACTAAATCATGTGTGCTGGCCTACACACAAACTAATTTACACTCTCAAAGGTATTGACCAGACTAAAAATGTCTAAAATGTCCCTTTCCCTTTAGTTGGTTTCATCCAAACATTTATGAGATTGGTTCAAAACAGTGTGGTCTCGTGGAATCAGACAATAAACTGTGAGTAATGGTGGACGAGGCCTGAGTGACGTCATCCATTGGTAACTGGTGAATTCTTCACAGCAAGTGGTACTGAGGCATGTGCTCAAATTGAAATCATAATCAATAGACTTTAAAGGAAGAATGTGTCTGTTTTTGATCCAGTAGATGTCGTCCTTGAGCACCAGCATGAAACCAAAACAAACTGCTGTTTGGCGACACATCCGCCACATTGAATCCCCCGCTCTCCTACAGCGACACACATCCAACCCCTCTTGTGTTTGCACAATGGAGTTATCAAATTGGAACACACCATGATTAGGCACTGAGCGGTAAGGCCAAGCGGAGGACAAAATAGTCCTTGTCTCGAGCTGCATTGATGTGTTAGCAGGCTAATGTGCTCTTTAGTTTGCTCGTAGCTTTACATAGCATGTCAATTTAAGTTTCTGAAAAAACAACATTATCAGAAAAAAATATTATTTACTTTATTAACCCTTGTGCCCTCCATGAACATTTTTTGGTAGTTTGAGTTTTTTTTCTGGATTTTTAACGAACTGTAATAACAACATGTTCCTGTGATTTTTTTTTAAAACACACACAATAGAATCCCCTTTGACCAACATTAGGCAGAAACACATTTTTTCATCTCCCTTGAAATGAAGGTTAATGAAGGTGATTTTAAATTCTTTCCCCATTTCATTTTGTGCATGCGCAAGCCGGGGAAACATGGAACATTTGTTTTTGAAGTGACAACAAACCAAAGGTGCAGTTAAATCCCCTCTATGTAAATTCAGAGAACATGAACTCATGTCCCTTTGCCCAACAACAACATAATCAACTTTGAATTTCAGCAAACCGAATGGCAAAAGTGCAAAAATCTAAATAACGCTGCTTAGAGCAGAAGTATGCAGGTACAGTGCGTACCAAGCAGAGTAACATAATTTTACAATTCTATAATTCTCCACCTCTCTCAAGTCTGTGAATTTCGATGTCTGTTTTTTATTGTTCTTACTTTTTTCTTCTTCTCTTCCTAATCAATCGATCGATAAATTGTGCAAATTGTGTCAGTGCAAGTATGGAAGTCAAGACCTTTGGACAAGCACAGTTGAAGAGAGCTCAGCACAGACATGCACACTAACAATAGTTTTACCCCAAACAGGAAGACATGATAGGAACAACAATGTACATTGATATTGAGTTGGCATAAACCACCCCTCTTGTCCGGAATGAAAATGATTTCCAAATGGGCCGACTCAGACCAGTCTCTTCCTACTGACGTTTTTACATGACACAAATTTATTCTGATCAGGCTTTTATTCCGATTATTTGTGTCCATGTAAGCATAGCTAGTGTATGTATTCAGTTTATTTGAAGTATTCTGAAAAGTGTCACTCTCATTACGTCAAAGTGCAAAGTCATACTCTAGCAGATGGCTCATATTGTGATTTTAGAACGCAAAACTTAAAAGGTCATCTGACGCAAGGCGCTGAACTGAACTGGTTCCTGTTCTGTGGGAGCAAGATAATTATCTTGTGCACTCACATCAGCTGGTTTGCACAATGTAATTATCTTTTCATCACAAGATAATTACTTTTCCACAATATCCACAATCGTGTGCACAAGATAAAATAAATGTACTTTAAGGAACTTCAGGGTTAACTTAAGCTGTAGTGCAATTTGGTTGCTTTTGTTTCTAGTTTTGGATAACCAATGCAAACTAGCTAGGTCTCATAGGCCTCTGAGGCACATAGTCATCTATTTTTGAAATGACGTGGAAAAAAAATACAGGAATTTTGCTATCACAGTTTATCTAAGTAGGAGTGCGTCAGCTGAGGGATCTACTGCCAGCACAGGTGTATGTGGGGACATTTTCAGAATCAAAAATGGACTGAATGATAAGTTTCCTCAACGCACTCCACCATGATGTTTTTAGCCTGATGTGGCAGCAGGGGGGTCTTCACCAGCTACTTGAACTCTGAAGGGATTGTCTGAGTCTTCTCCTTTTCTGTCCTCCTGAGAAGCTGCCATAGTTTGTCCTTCTGTAGCAGCTTGAGCACGTAACTTCTCAATATCGTTGCCGGGCGGAGCAGGGGGCTGGTAACGGTAACTGTATCCAAAGGCACGCAGGTGATAGGTGTAGTACTCCATTAAATACATTTGTGAAGCACCAACATAGTGGAATGACACTGAAAGGTCCGAGCAGCAGTTTGGACCCTGAGGGTGGAAAAAACAGAACATGACGTTATGCTACAAAGTACAGACTTCAAAGGGTCACATTTTATTTCACTTCCTAAGGGTTTGAATAATTATCACAGTTTCATGCCTATGAGAGAGTACATAACATAAAGCAAATAGTATCCAGTATTAAGCAGCAGTGTTTATTATAGTTAACCTTTCACTGTGGTTTAGATTGTGACTTAATTAAGAAGACTAACAAAAAGCTTGATACCAGTTAAGGGCCTCATCAAAAAAAACATGATGTTAACTGAACTTGCCTCTGAGATGGGGTGGTAGCAGTAGCTCCAATACCAGAAGCTCTTTGGGAACTTATGTGTTAGGTGCTGCTCAGGGACAAATGGATGAAATGTCTCCCTTTGCATACTGTCTCTGGAGTCCCCAGCCAACACCCCAACTTTCTCAAGAGTTAAGGTGTGATGCTACAGTGCCAGTTTTTGTCTAATGACTATTTATTTGCTGTTGGTCATAAGGGTGGGTAGGTTTTTATTTTCACCAAAAACCTTAAATAAATAAAAATTCTCATCCTCATAATTATTCATACACACAAAAGTCTGGAGTCTTGCAACATATGTTTAGAAATTATTATAATAATCAATTGCTTTTTCTTATTTCTTCAGTGCAGGGATCCAACTTTGAAGCTATTGAAGAGATCTGAGGCACTCAGAGGGGTATGGATAAAAAGCCTTTAATTCATCAGGGCTACAGGTTCATAAAAACATCCCCACATGTTTCAGCCATACATTGTCTTCATCATGGCAGGTGAGGAAGGCAATGTAAAGCCATTTGATTTGCTTTACATTTCAAAGAGGCTCATCATGGCAGCTGAAACTCTTGGTTGGTTGGTTCTATGGTCAGGTATTGACCATATACCAAGCTCAATCAGAGGTGGAGACAGATAGAAAAGGTTCATACAAAGAGAGTCCCTTTGGATTTAAAAGCTCTGAAATATCCAGTCTAAATGGGGAACTGGACTTTTCTCCTTTGCTGTAGTTGTCTTGGTTTTGGGTTTCAGCAATTTTGACTTGCATATTTAGTCACTTTTAAAAAAAAAAATATATACATATATTGTAGTTCTCATCTGCCTTGGTGTCATGTATATATTTAGATGTGTAACTTTCTTTGTTCGAATGTGTAACCTTTTAACTAAAATGCCATTTAATGACACATATCCCACTCCTCATAGGTGGTGATAGCCCCCATAACGCTATTGGACCTTCTTCTGGTTGACTTTGCTATCAAGTTAGCAAGCGGCAGACTGGTTGTAAGTCGAACTGGGAAAACATGGGCAGCTTTACAGCTCTGTACATTTTGTACACTACGCTTTACTTTGGTGAAGATGCAATCCCTGTCCCTCAGAAAACTCAGCTCAGAAAACAAAACTTAAAATAATGACAAATCATGGTACCAACAAAAATGGATTTAGAAGTAGAGACTAATGAACACTATTAGCAACAAAAATACATGTAATTAAAACAATAAAAAGTCATGGTGATATACGAAGGCAGATATCACCCACAACATTTTTGCTGTTCGACTTCCGGGTCATCCCAGCTAAGGAATTTTGAGTATGCGCAGATTACCTAGTCCTGTTTGAGGTATATATGTGCAAGAGTTAATTGATCCCCAACTCCATTAGTGCTTTTCTTACTAAGAGAAACTCAACTTCCAAACTCACCAATTTCAGTTGGATTAAGTCATGTTAACATGTATTGTATATATAAAAGTTTTAGCCCGGTTAACACAATAAATCAACATTTTCTAACTACATGTAAACAAACTCACTTATTCCTCCTTCCTGTTAAAGGAAGAATGTGTGACTTTTTGATCCAGTAGATGCCGCCCTTGAGCACCAGCATTCAACCAAAAAAAACTGCTGTTTGGCGACACCTCCGCTATTCTGAAGTCTCCGCTCTCCTCCACCTCTAACTCCCCTCCATTCGCGTTCGCATGAAGGATTGCACAATAATTAAGTACCATTAAGCGCAAGCAGCGACTCAAATTGTCCTGCATTGTTGTGTTAGCAGGCTAATGTTAGCATGCTTTGGTTAACTCATAGTTTCACATGGCACATACATTGACATGGAATGACCGTGTTTGGCTATCATATTTTTAGTCATTAACTAAATTAGCTTCATACGCAAGGCAGTCCCACCAATGTAAACATGATGTAAACACGGTCGACAACTAAACAGCTAGTGGGACTCACGCTTCTCAGTCATGACTCAGAGAGACATTTACAGAGGAAATACTTGATTTATATGTATGCGTAAAATGTTGCACATTCTTCCTTTATTGTGTCACTGTTTGTGTGTTGTGTGAAATAATCAAAAGTAAAGTGGTGTAAACCAAAGCATTTAGGTCTCAAGAGGAATTTCTTGTGGTAGTTTCAGGGTGAGTCTTAAATCTACAGTGTTAAGGAGAAAACTCCTTGTGGAAACCTGTAAGTTTTTTTCCCAAAGTGGTATGTAAACTCAAATCTAAACATTGTATGGTTTAAAAAAATCCATATTGTATATTCTAATAGCTGACAAGTAAGTGAGGAAAATACTTCTATGTATTCCTTATATCCCTATGTATGTACACAGTATAAAGTTTAACAGGACAAAGGACTGTCATATAAGTCACGCATGACATCAAGGCAGTCATTAATAATTAAATAGTCTTGTTTGCCATCTATCATCATCCTAAAAGGACTAAAAAACTGTGCCGCACACCCAAAAAAGATGTCTAGAGGATCTTGTGAAATCTACTTCCACGGTGCATGAAAAGGTAACATATTTTCTCTATTAATATATCTATTCAGTAAAAAGAACACCTTTAACATGAGAGTCAACAATACAATTCTGTGTTATATAAATAAGTACAGAAAAGCTGAAATTTTGATCTAGTGGTAGTTCAAATTTGGTGAAAGATGTCACATTGAATCCTTACAACAACTCACAAACCTAGTAAAGGACATACTCTGAAGAATTAAACATGAACATCTATAAGTATCAGCTTCTATATGGTTTACCTGGATGATGAGGATGCTCCAGATTGAAAAGGGCAGACCTTTCCTCTTTCCATATCTTCATTTCTTCCTTGAGCTGTTCCTTGTAACCCTGAAATTTGTTGAGGTTGGTTGCCTGCAGTGATGAAGTCTTCTGAAACCATTCCTGCCCCAGGAAAACGTACAGTGTCAAGGTTCCCAACATGAAACCAGCGTAGAAGGAGAATCGGTACTAAGAACTCAGGCCTATGTCCCTTTGGAGAAGCCTGACTAATAGTTCTTTTGAAAGGGAACAGAACAAAGGAGTCTTACTCCCAGCACCCCCAATAGCACCTAACACATAGGTGTGAATAAAGGGGAGTCAGAATTCTCTATCCTCATTGGAGGAGGCCCAAGGTAAACCCACAGGAAGTCCATAAAAGCTAAAAGTACCCAATGCTCATCCTCTTTCACATGCTGAACCCCAGCATTCTAGTTCATTCTAGTAGCATATACTAGTTGAAAACGTCAAACTTCAATTAGATTGAGATTTAGTACAAGGTCAAATTTTATATATTTGAAGGGGCAGCTGTTAAAAATCTCAAGCCTAAAGCTTCACTGAGACTCTTGTCTGCTCATGCTGCCACTGCACTCCAGTAAGTTTTTTTGAATTGTTTGTTCGACGAATTGTTTAGTTTTTGAGTGAATCTGTAACATAAAGTGTATCTTTAATGAAGCTTTGTAGCTTTATGTTCAAAAGCAACTAATGCCCGTGTATGGTCAATATACAGAATAAAGAGGGACCTTAAAGACAGCTCAAACTTTGAGTACACCTCTTATTTAAATATAGAATGTGTAATAATTTGGATTGTGTACTAATTTATGTTTACATAATGGGAATTTTGATAAAGGCCCTATTTCCTTGTTTGACCTAATGGATGCATAAATATTGTAAGTTTTTAATTCACCCTCTTTGATTAATTCATGTCTGAAGTTTGTGTGGACCATGTAATGAATTTCATTTTGTTTATTGTACAGAAAATCATCTGTCCACCCCTCTACTTGACCTTGTACCAAATAAATGGTTAAATGGCTTTGGATCCCTGTGTTTGAATGTTCACACCAGCTAGAGGTTCAATGGGCTATAATAAAGACACTCCCTGAGACTAATTAAAAATAGTTCGTTTTTACAACCATTTTAACCAGATTCACCCAACACCGATACAACATCACAAGGAGGAAGGAGGTGCAACTCCCATTACTGAAGCATTTGTGCTCCATGGATAGCAATCTGTACAAGCCACGTTACTGGAGGCTAACTCCAGATGGACTGTAGCCCAGGGACAGTGATGGCCAGTGCACTTAATCCTAAATGTTTGGGTGTCTAACCGTAACCCTAAGGGGTACTTTAGTATTAAGCTGAGGCTGAGCTAATAGAGCCTTCCATTGGATCACGGTCCCATCAACATTGAATCCCTCCCCCTTTCCAGTTGATCATGCATCAGGGGAGGAAATAGTGGGTGCAGCGTTGATTAACTCTGTGTCCTTATTGCTTCAAAGACTCAGTAGTAGTATTTTCTTGTATGATTGACTGAAAAGTGTGATTTGTTTTAAATGTTGAAAAACACCACTTTGATAATCATGACTGTGTTGAATTGGGCTAGTAGGTATTTGGTGCTTTATCAGCTCATGTTATCATTTAGCTTGGCCTAATATCAACCACAGCTTTTTTTGTAATTATCTGTGCACTGCCGAGATGGGATGTACCCTCAGACTGCTCAGAGAAGATAAAGTAGAGTGAACACATGCCAGTGCTTTATATCCTCTTTATATAGAGCATACAGGCTATAGTATCCTCCCACATCACTTCTCAGATCTCCCTCCTCTCTTCTCTGATGAGCAGTAAGAGCTTTGGAGTAGTCAGGCCTGCACAGCCTTGACACAGGCCTTCAATCTTATTAAATGATCACAGCTATTATATCATCTGGAGAAATATGTTTCCAGTTATGTAATGAAAAAATGGAAGCCAAATTAAATCATGTAGAAATACTTACAAAGTCTTTTGTACGGTCACTTGAAAATGATCTGACATAACAATGCAATATCAGTTAAACAAATTTAAAACAAATGTACAATAAAATACTTTATTTATGGTGATCAAAGTACCATTCAGTGAAAACAATGCTGCACACCAATAATGTGTGCTCACATACTCACACAAACTCATTTACACACTCAAGGGTATTGACTGAATTGACATTGATAGGAACATAAATATACTTCAATATAAATACACACTGTACACCGTTCCCTTTAATACAATTAGAATGGGTTTGTGAGGACTTGGTGTGTTTATCTCTAGAATAAGAAACCACTTTTAGGAGTTTTGGGCCTCAGAACTTTTATGCGCAGCTTGTAAGAATCAGCACTCATTTGCAAATTAAAACGTTCAACCACTGAATCCTGTCAATGTCTAAAGCTGTTTTTTTGTATTTGGTAATTACTAGCTCTTTCACAATATTAGTTCTCTGTTTGGTTACAAAGTAGGTTTCAACAATATTTAAGTATACATAATATAATAGCAACAAAAGAAAAAGCTTTGGCGACACCTCCGCTATTCTGAAGCCTCCGCTTCAAGCTTTACTTCCATGAGATTGTGTTTTATTACAAACGTGTGTCCTACTACTGGGTGTGTCAGTAAATACTCTAACACTGGAGTATTGTGCTGTGTTGTAAACTGTATTTAGTTTAAAAACACTTTCTTGGATAGGACAGCCGGGAGGAGACATGACATGCAGCACAGGGCCGAGTCCAGACCCGAACCCACGGCCGCTGCCCTGAGGACCACCGCCTCCACACATGGGACCTGCATCACAACCTCTAGGCTATCGGCGCCCCAACAAGGCGATTTTTATTCTTTTGCTTGGACTTACCAAAAAGTATGCTGAAATTAGATTTTAAAAAAAAAGAAATGGAATACACTGCCTTGCATAGAATGGACTGAATGGTAAGCCCCCTGCATCATGACAAGAAACCTATCACCACAGTCTGGAATTAATAAGCCCTACTAATGATCAGAGGCATAGGCAAATGAACAAAAAGGTGAAGAACAGAGAGACTAATGAGAGATACAAAGATTCACTTCATTATTGCTAAGATAGAAAGTAGACTAAAAGTTATGGGTCTGTCTTAAATCCTGTATCACATCTTGAGAAAATCTTTGGCTTTACTGATTTTGTAGGTTTTCCTGACACTGGTTTAAGGCTGCAAGATCATGTCTGAAATTTGAGTCAAAACAATCGATAGACCTGAATGCTTTTTTTGTACTTTTAAGAAAACATTAACATTGAGCAGAGTTTTACTGCTTTATTTTCTTTGCTGCTCCCCTCATTTGTCAGTATCTTTGTTTTCCACTGTTGCATTTATACATGTTGTAGTTATATTACCATGGAAAAGGTCACCATTATGGAACACTCCTCTTCCTCCTGCATGTGATACTCTACGACGCCCCCTTATCTAAACCAAACCGAGGCCCTTTCCGAATTGTCACAGTTCAGTATGCAGTACGTATACTATTCAGTAGGGAGTTTCAGTATACTGAACTTTCGTGGTCATTCAGTATGCATTTTTCGTTCCACCTCAGTATACTGATCATTTCAGTATGGATACTAACTTCCGGGTTTCATGCAGTATGGATCGGATGCGTGCTTTCAGGAAATGAATTGTATTTTACCACCCACAATGCTGTGCAAAATTAAACGTAAATCATCACGTCACGTCCGCCTCCAAATCAAAACAAACCAGCGTGGATTAATTTAATCAATTTTTAATCTAGAGTTAAAGTCCCGACTGAAACCACTACTTTTAATTAACAACAGAAAATATAACAAATGTCTGCATTATTATAAAACCTTTCCCCCTCTAATTAAATAATGATTTCACTATTTATGTGCGTCTTTATTGGTTTATTTTACTTTATATATCTTTAATTTGTACTTTCCTTTATGTACTGTATGTTATTTAGTTATTTAATCTGTCTTTTACTTGTGATATTTTTTTGTTTACCTGACTGTATATGCGCATTACTCTTCTTGAATAAAGCTAAACACAAAAAAAAAAAAAAAAAACGGGTGAATGCGGCAGGTTCGGGTAACGTAAATGACGTCACTTCCTTACTGAATGACTCAGATGAAGTAGGCACAAATATCTGCCTACTGTGCGCGCCTACTGAATAGTAGGTACTAAACAGTATACAGCACGGATAGTACGTACTGCCTACTGCCTACTGACAGATTGAGTATGTACTTGGCAATTCGGATACGGCCCGAGTCTTTTGAGTTCAGTGAGCAAGGCTGACAAAAATAATCACCTGTTGTAAGGTTCATCAGTGAAAAGAAAGTTCCTGAAAAAATGAGGGCCTGAAAGTCCTGAAATAATATAGAAAATGTCAAGGGTTCATGAGTGAAACGGGCTTATGTGTGAATGAAACAAAAGAACTCTAGCAAGTTACATCGCTTTACAGAGTGGTCCGTCAAGTTTGGTGGGTTTGTCATAGTTTAAAAATACTTTTGAAAAAACGTGTTAAATCAATTTTGTCGGATTTGTAGAAAACTTGGTTCTTATAGAAAGTTGATACTTAAAAAAAAAAAAGTGCTTCACTTATTTTCAAATGACTGAAGCTAACAGAAAGCAGTTCCCACCTTTTTAAAGAAGACACTGTCTTATAGCTCAACCAAACAAACCTGATAATCAACAATTAAATTCCTGAAGGAATTCTTCAGTAACTGTTAAGTAGGAGTGCCTCAGCTGAGAAATATGAGTGAAATGATTCCCTCAATGAGCCAAGAACAACAAAATGAATTAACAAACATTTAAACACTCTACCTAACGATAAGTTTCCTTCACACACCCAAACATCCTTCTGATTTACCCTGATGGAGCAGCAGGAGGGTCTTTACCAGCTGCTTGAGGGGGATCTACATTCTGTCTTTTGTCAGTCCTGGATTGATCCTCCCCGTCTCCTCGCCTGTTTTCCTGAGGAGCTGGCCTGTTTTTCCCTTCCACAGATTTCTCAATACCATAGCCAAGTGGAGCAGGCGGCTGGTAACGGTAACTGTATCCAAAGGCACGCAGGTGATAGGTGTAGTACTCCATTAAATACATTTGTGAAGCACCAACATAGTGGAATGACACTGAAAGGTCCGAGCAGCAGTTTGGACCCTGAGGGTGGAAAAAACAGAACATGACGTTATGCTACAAAGTACAGACTTCAAAGGGTCACATTTTATTTCACTTCCTAAGGGTTTGAATAATTATCACAGTTTCATGCCTATGAGAGAGTACATAACATAAAGCAAATAGTATCAAGTAGTAGCAGCAGTGTTTATTATAGTTAACCTTTCACTGTGGTTTAGATTGTGACTGAATTAAGAAGACTAACAAAAAGCTTGAAAAAAAAAAAGTTTTTTAAATTTGAGCTAACAAAAAGCACACATTATCTGATGAATATATTTACAATATTGCTTGATACCAGTTAAGGGCCTCATCAAAAAAAACATGATGTTAACTGAACTTGCCTCTGAGATGGGGTGGTAGCAGTAGCTCCAATACCAGAAGCCCTTTGGTAACTTATGTGTTAGGTGCTGCTCAGGGAGAAGTGGATGAAATGTCTCCCTTTGCATACTGTCTCTGGAGTCCCCAGCCAACACCCCAACTTTCTCCATGCACCGTCCCATTTCAACATCCTCTGTAGAGGAAGTGTGAGTGCACACATTGGTTTTAAATCCTCCTACAAATCTTCGCAGAGCTTCTTTGCTCAACACATAGCCTGCCCCACCACTCATGTAGCCCTGCTTTACGAAGGGCTTAAATCTTCGGCCAAAGTAAACTGGTTCCTCGGGTGTGTGGTTGGCGAGAACTAAACGCAGGTTATCTACAATAACATAGGTGTCATCATCTGCCTTGAGGAACCAATCCGCCTCGTTGATGTGATGCTCGTAGACATAATGGGATGCCTTGATTGTTTTCCAGTACAACTGATCCCGACCCTCATTAGTTTCCAAGCCCACCGTGGGAAAATCGGGGTCGTCCACAGAACTCATGAAAATCACAACATTACAGTGGCGACTCCAAGTAGACTTCACATGGCGAGTCTTCTTCTCCAGGTTGCTTGGTGCAGTCATCACCCAGCAAAGAATACGGACCTTTTTGTACAGCTCATCAGCCATGCGGCCTTCCTCTCCTGGTTAGGGAAAACAGGTGCATAGGAGAGCAATGTGTCCATCAAAAAGTTAAAGGTAAACTTCAGCACATTGTCAAACTGGCAAACAAACATTTATTGGCAAAGTTTCGGTACTAGACCTTCATCAGGCAAAAATGTTGTCAAAATGGGAATGTCATCTTAAACAGGAAGTGGCTACAGGTGTGCACCATAATTATGCTCTGAATCATCAAATTAATAATCAAATAAACATCAGCTTCTCGGTTGAGATCACACACACACACAAAAATCTTTTGAGCGTTTGATCAGCTGCATCGTTTCTGATTTTTTGTTTTGATCTTGGTTTGTCTATTGGATCTTTATTTTCCCCTGAACTGAATTTAGAATTGCCTATTAGGGCTTTTGGCAGTTTTTTCAATCTTTTCAGAATAGACCTTCAACTTTTTGCCCGATGGAGGTCTATACCGAAACAGTGTCAATAAACGTTTGTTTGCAAGTTACACAGTGTCCAAGAGTTTACCTTTAAGATAAACATTTGGGGAAAGTGGTCACACTGAATCCTTACAACACACAAACCTACAGAAGCACATTGCATTCACCAAAGAACATAATTTGACACCTCGTAACTATGAGAAAATATTGTGTCT
This sequence comes from Labrus mixtus, assembly GCF_963584025.1. Taxonomy (NCBI): domain Eukaryota; kingdom Metazoa; phylum Chordata; class Actinopteri; order Labriformes; family Labridae; genus Labrus; species Labrus mixtus. The sequence continues at coordinate 9,007,267 of NC_083618.1, read as the reverse complement.
ATTTTTTTTAAATTTGGTGAATGCAATGTGCTTCCGTACAAACCTAGTTAAGACATGCTCTGAATTATTCAACTTGAACCTCTAAAAGGCTGTTTCCTAATGGCGAACCTGTATGAAGAGGATGCTCCAGATTGAAAAGGGCAGACCTTTCCTTTTTCCATATCTTAATTTCTTCCTTGAGCTGTTCCTGGTCATCGCTGACTTTGTTCAGGTTTGTTCCATGCTGTGATAACAAAGTGCTCTCAAACCGCACCTGCCGCAGGAAAGCATACAGCGTGATGATTCCCACCAGGAAACCAGCGTAGAAGGAGAATCGGTATTTGGGGGCTTTCATGCTGCACCAGATACCTCGCTGTGGGACGTTTCAACTCGACTGCAGCTGAAAAAGACAGGAGAGACAGAACGTAGAAGAAACTAGAGCAAATGGAAACGCTAGTCAAATTATCTTGATGGTATAAAAAACAATAATTATAATGTCATTATTCAACTATTTGCCCCTTGTATAAGTAGAGCCGCTGGGATAACTGTTATTGAATAGATACATTGTTTGTGTAAAATTTAGACTTTGTTTTGGTCTCTTCTATTTAATTAATTGTAAACTGTAACTGGGCCATGTATAATATAAAAAATACACACCATTTTTACCATTTGATGTATCGGAGTTAGCTTGCAATATATGAATATTTGAATTCAGTGCGACGTTAGGGTTTGTCTTTATGTGGAAAGTTAATATATATTTAATCATTTAGATCACTAAGAACAAGGAAATCACATTATCATTACATCATATGCACACAAAAGTTGACAATGTCAAATCAGTTGTTAGACAGCAAATCGGTTCTTAAATTATTTCTCTTAAGTGATCTATTTGAGTCATTGCAGTCCGCATTTTGGGTTAATCACTTCACAGTAACTGCACTTACAAAGGTGGTGAGTTATTTGTTATTGGCTGTAGACTCAGACTCAACTTCAGTTTTATTGTTGTTGGATCTTAGTGCTGCTTTTGATACAGTGGACCACTGTATATCATTGGACAGACTTGAGAACTATTGTGGCATCTCAGGTCATGTGAAATATTTAATGATTGCAGATGTGCATCAGATGTGAACTACATATCTCAAATTCTTTACAATGATGAAGACGTGCATTTTGAATAGGCATAACCCGACTTCTGGGTCATGGCAAAAGACGGAAGGAGTCAGAAGTTATCAAAGAAAATTATTAATTTATAACAAAACGAGTTAAATGAATGCTCAATAACAAAGAGTTATGAGGTGTGTTTAATCTGTATCATCAGTGTGACTGTATGTGAAAGCAGAGTGCACTTACATCAAGAACTAAAGCAACAACAAGCGTCAGTCGGGCTGAGGGACAATGAGGGAAACCAGCAGATCTCTGTAGACAAGAGTGCATCAGGCCCAGGTGCAGCTGATACTGTTGGTGAGCCTACAGCTAGGACACACACACACACACACACACACACACACACACACACACACACACACACACACACACACAGACAGACAGACAGACAGATAGATCGACAGACAGACCAAACAGACAGAAAGACAGACAGACAGACAGACAGACAGACAGACAGACAGACAGACAGACAGACAGACAGACAGACAGACAGCAGCAAGCCAAAGTCTCCCAGTGGCCAGTTGGCAAGGTCGTCACTGAATGTAAATAAGTTGTGTAGAGTGCATTAAAAAAGGATCAAAATAAATGTTAATAATCCACAAGATTCTCTGTGAGCAGATGTACCTCCTTTCAGGCTTTGTAAGAGCTGTTATGTGTCACTCCCTATTTAAAGTGTCTATCATATTGAGACTCTCTCTCCACCCAGCTCTGTATTTAAGGTGTGGTTATAGAGCAAATAAAGAAGGCAGTGCAGCTCACATTAATTAGCAGACCAAGGTGGAGCCACTCCAGCAAACAGCTGGCTTGGTTTTAAATCACTGTCACCTCTGCGATCTGTGAGCCCGGACTACAGAGACTGATAGTATGGTATGTTGTTGAAGACTTACAACTTGTCCAACACTGCTGTTGATTATTCTGTGAACAGGAATTTCTGCCTCTATTCTCTCTCCCGAGAAGAAACAATACAGCTCAATCTCCTAAATGAGATCTGAATCAAGGAGAACTCTATGGAGAAAGGCTAGATTTGTACCACCAACCATCCAGTCTTAACCATCAAAGCTGAATGTAGCAGGTAGTCAAATGCCCCCCTTTAACCACCGTAGGTCCAGGTCCACACCAGCGCCTCCCGCTTCCGTAATGCCACTTATTCATCCTGGGATATAAACAGCCAGTTATGGTTCTCATATGCGGTAGCTTTTTCTGTTTTTTTCCCTTCCTTTGTTGTTGCTGCTTTTCATTGTGGTTTTGGTCCAATGCTTTTTGAAACATGCCGTGGCGAGTCGGTGAGATTGCGCATTCATGTCACACATAAGATATAGACTGTTATTATTATTATTATTAAGAATAAATTATCTTCATGCCTCAGGTCCTGTTTTCGACCTGTGTCGGGCAGATGAGGGTTGGCTGCACTGAACTTTGAGGTTGAGCTCAACATCTTATTGTAAAAGGTACACTGACCTAAACTTGTATTTTTGTTTCGTTTGTTTGTGCACGTGGCAGCGCAGCATTTAATGCTGTAAAATATTCTTTTTAGATGGTTTGCCACTTGTTAGGTGTTTTATTTACTTTTCCCTCTTTTGTTTTTCTTAGCCTTATTCAGCCTTGTTTAAATCTTTTGCATTGTTTGGGCAACATTTGTTTTCATTCAAAATGTACTTATTTAGCTTATTTCCCTTTTGTCCCCCTACTCCTGAGTGCATCGGCTAGGTGGTGTGGGCACCGTGGGCGTGAGGGCCGCAGGCGGGGATAGGCGCCACTCACATGCACCCCACTGTCCATGTAGTTGAGGGAGTGTGTTTATTTTCCTTACAGAGCACATATTTATTTTTTGCAGTGTATGTGTGTGTGTGTGTGTGTGTGTGTGTGTGTGTGTGTGTGTGTGTGTGTGTGTGTGTGTGTGTGTGTGTGTGTGTGTGTGTGTGTGTGTGTGTGTGCACACCAGGTCGGGGGTACATGTGTGATGTGTGGCTCCTGTTTCCCCTCTCTCCCTTCACTATTGGACAGGTAAAACGCTGGTCCGACACACATAATATTGGTGGCTAGGGAGAGATTAAAAATGTGCATTAGAGGTGTAGCAATAAAATCTAACGCTAGCTTTAAAGATTTACTTTATTGATCCCCCATCGGGGAAAATATCTTTGTTACAACAGCTCAAAAACAGTAGTATAATTAGTAAAAATAGCAAAAAGTTAAAAAACAAATATATTTACATTAATTAAATAAAGCAAGAAATGACAATAGAGATAAAATAAGACTAGGCAAATAATATAAACACTTTCACTTGTAGAAAGACAGAGGACAGTTCTTATTAAAAAAAAACACACAGTGTGTAGAATTACTGATTGTGATTGTGAACATTATTAGAGTCAGGTGGTAGTACTGTTGAACAGTCTGACTGCAGATGGGATGAACGACCTGCGGTAGCGCTCTGTCTTGCATGGTGGGTGTCTCAGTCTGCTGCTGAAGGAGCTGCTCAGGGCCCCCACAGTGCAGGGGGTGAGAGGGGTTGTCCATGATGGATGTCAGCTTCGTTAACATCCTCCTCTCACCCACCTCCTCTACAGAGTCCAGAGGACAGTCCAAGACAAAACCGGTGCAGTCTGGGGTGACTTCCTGCGGAAGTCAATCAGCATCTCCTTTGTCTTGCTGGCATTGAGCTGAAGATGGTTGAGCTCACTCCAGTCGACACAGTCCATGATGACCTGCCTGTACTCCTGTTCGCTCCCCTTAGACACACACCCCACGATGGCTGTGTCATCTGAGAACTTCTGCAGGTGGCAGCTCCCAGAGTTGTAACTGAAGTCAGAGGTGTACAGGATGAAGAGAAAAGGGGAGAGAACTGTCCCCTGCGGGACACTTTCAAAATTATGGTTCCAATTTATTTTTTGTGTCCAGAAGCCTAAGGGCTTTGTGTACATCGGATACTGTGATAGGAATCAAATTAAAAGACTGACTTGATGGAACTTCAGACACTACAGAATTTGACGTCAATTGAGTGGGGTTCAAGGACTCAAATAAATAACCAGAAGCTATAAAATGTTCATTAAAATAACCAAACATTTCAGTCTGTCACAGATTTTTTGGGAGCCAGTGACAATGCATGGAGGAAACTCTAAGATTTTACTGTTTTCAGATAAAGATCTAATAGAGTTCCAAAATTTGGATGGATTATTTAGATTTTTTGAGGTTTGCGAAAGGAAATGATCAGCTTTGGCTTTTTTGATTTTCATTGTTCATGCATTGCACAATCGCCTGAAGATCAGCCAGTCAGGGTTTTGGTTTGTTTTTCTGGCTCTTGCCCATCCAAGGTTACACTCATGCAGCAGAGTAGACAAATCCGGAGTGAACCATGCATTGCTCCGACATTTGACTCTGGAGCTCTTAAGAGCTTATTCACAATATTGTTAAAACCCTCATAAAAGAAGTTCCAGGCAATCTCAACATCCGTAAAGAGATATATTCATGTCATGGAAGAACCCCTGTTCCGAGAAATGTTTCATGTAACGTTTCACTATGATGCATGGCCTGGTTTTAGGTATTTTAGTATTCCTAACAGTTACAACTACAACGTGGTCACTGATGTCGTTTGCAAATATTGAGGCAGTGGTGTATTTATGAGGGGTATTTGTGATCATTTTCTTGTATTATTGACTGAAAAAACAGATTGACATCTGTTTTAAATGTTGAAAAACACCACTTTGATAATCATGACTGTGTTGAATTGGGCTAGTAGGTATTTGGTGCTTATCAGTTCATGTTATCATTTAGCTTGGCCTAATATCAACCACAGCTTTTTTTGTAATTATCTGTGCACTGCAGAGATGGGATGTACCCTCAGACTGCTCAGAGAAGATAAAGTAGAGTGAACACATGCCAGTGCTTTATATCCTCTTTATATAGAGCATACAGGCTATAGTATCCTCCCACATCACTTCTCAGATCTCCCTCCTCTCTTCTCTGATGAGCATTAAGAGCTTTGGAGTAGTCAGGCCTGCACAGCCTTGACACAGGCCTTCAATCTTATTAAATGATCACAGCTATTATATCATCTGGAGAAATATGTTTCCAGTTATGTAATGAAAAATGGAAGCCAAATTAAATCATGTAGAAATACTTACAAAGTCTTTTGTACGGTCACTTGAAAATGATCTGACATAACAATGCAATATCAGTTAAACAAATTTAAAACAAATGTACAATAAAATACTTTATTTATAGTGATCAAAGTACCATTCAGTGAAAACAATGCTGCACACCAATAATGTGTGCTCACATACTCACACAAACTCATTTACACACTCAAGGGTATTGACTGAATTGACATTGATAGGAACATAAATATACTTCAATATAAATACACACTGTACACCTTTCCCTTTAATACAATTAGAATGGGTTTGTGAGGACTTGGTGTGTTTATCTCTAGAATAAGAAACCACTTTTAGGAGTTTTGGGCCTCAGAACTTTTATGCGCAGCTTGTAAGAATCAGCACTCATTTGCAAACTAAAACGTTCAACCACTGAATCCTGTCAATGTCTAAAGCTGGTTTCTTGTATTTGGTAATTACTAGATCTTTCACAATATTAGTTCTCTGTTTGGTTACAAAGTAGGTTTCAACAATGTTTAAGTATACATAATATAATAGCAACAAAAAAAAAAGCTCTGACCCGCACATTTTTCTAAAATCAAACATGATAGTAGATAAAATATCAGAAAGAAAATCTCTTCTTCTGATAAAAAAAACACCACAAACCCACCACATCTTAAATCCTGTATCACATCTTGAGAAAATCTTTGGCTTTACTGATTTTGTAGGTTTTCCTGACACTGGTTTAAGGCTGCAAGATCATGTCTGAAATTTGAGTCAAAACAATCGATAGACCTGAATGCTTTTTTTGTACTTTTAAGAAAACATTAACATTGAGCATAGTTTTACTGCTTTATTTTCTTTGCTGCTCCCCTCATTTGTCAGTATCTTTGTTTTCCACTGTTGCATTTATACATGTTGTAGTTATATTACCATGGAAAAGGTCACCATTATGGAACACTCCTCTTCCTCCTGCATGTGATACTCTACGACGCCCCCTTATCTAAACCAAACCGAGTCTTTTGAGTTCAGTGAGCGAAGCTGACAAAAATAATCACCTGTTGTAAGGTTCATCGGTGAAAAGAAAGTTCAATAAGGGCCTGAAAGTCCTGAAATAATATAGAAAACATCAAGAGTTCATGAGTGAAACGGGCTTATGTGTGAATGAAACAAAAGAACTCTAGCAAGTTACATCGCTTTACAGAGTGGTCCGTCAAGTTTGGTGGGTTTGTCATAGTTTAAAAATACTTTTGAAAAAACGTGTTAAATCAATTTTGTCGGATTTGTAGAAAACTTGGTTCTTATAGAAAGTTGATACTTAAAAAAAAAAAAAGTGCTTCACTTATTTTCAAATGACTGAAGCTAACAGAAAGCAGTTCCCACCTTTTTAAAGAAGACACTGTCTTATAGCTCAACCAAACAAACCTGATAATCAACAATTAAATTCCTGAAGGAATTCTTCAGTAACTGTGAAGTAGGAGTGCCTCAGCTGAGAAATATGAGTGAAATGATTCCCTCAATGAGCCAAGAACAACAAAATGAATTAACAAACATTTAAACACTCTACCTAATGATAAGTTTCCTTCACACACCCAAACATCCTTCTGATTTACCCTGATGGAGCAGCAGGAGGGTCTTTACCAGCTGCTTGAGGGGGATCTACATTCTGTCTTTTGTCAGTCCTGGATTGATCCTCCCCGTCTCCTCGCCTGTTTTCCTGAGGAGCTGGCCTGTTTTTCCCTTCCACAGATTTCTCAATACCATAGCCAAGTGGAGCAGGCGGCTGGTAACGGTAACTGTATCCAAAGGCACGCAGGTGATAGGTGTAGTACTCCATTAAATACATTTGTGAAGCACCAACATAGTGGAATGACACTGAAAGGTCCGAGCAGCAGTTTGGACCCTGAGGGTGGAAAAAACAGAACATGACGTTATGCTACAAAGTACAGACTTCAAAGGGTCACATTTTATTTCACTTCCTAAGGGTTTGAATAATTATCACAGTTTCATGCCTATGAGAGAGTACATAACATAAAGCAAATAGTATCAAGTAGTAGCAGCAGTGTTTATTATAGTTAACCTTTCACTGTGGTTTAGATTGTGACTGAATTAAGAAGACTAACAAAAAGCTTGATACCAGTTAAGGGCCTCATCAAAAAAACATGATGTTAACTGAACTTGCCTCTGAGATGGGGTGGTAGCAGTAGCTCCAATACCAGAAGCCCTTTGGTAACTTATGTGTTAGGTGCTTCTCAGGGCGAAGTGGATGAAATGTCTCCCTTTGCATATTGTCTCTGGAGTCCCCAGCCAACACCCCAACTTTCTCCATGCACCGTCCCATTTCAACATCCTCTATAGAGGAAGTGTGAGTGCACACATTGGTTTTAAATCCTCCTACAAATCTTCGCAGAGCTTCTTTGCTCAACACATAGCCTGCCCCACCACTCATGTAGCCCTGCTTTACGAAGGGCTTAAATCTTCGGCCAAAGTAAACTGGTTCCTCGGGTGTGTGGTTGGCGAGAACTAAACGCAGGTTATCTACAATAACATAGGTGTCGTCATCTGCCTTGAGGAACCAATCCGCCTTGTTGATGTGATGCTCGTAGACATAATGGAATGCCTTGATTGTTTTCCAGTACAACTGATCCCGACCCTCCTTCGTGCCTAAGCCCACCGTGGGAAAATCGGGGTCGTCCACAGAGCTCATGAAAATCACAACATTACAGTGGCGACTCCAAGTAGACTTCACATGGCGAGTCTTCTTCTCCAGGTTTCTTGGTGCAGTCATCACCCAGCAAAGAATACGGACCTTTTTGTACAGCTCATCAGCCATGCGGCCGTCCTCTCCTGGTTAGGGAAAACAGGTGCATAGGAGAGCAATGTGTCCATCAAAAAGTTAAAGGTAAACTTCAGCACATTGTCAAACTGGCAAACAAATATTTATTGGCAAAGTTTCGGTACTAGACCTTCATCAGGCAAAAATGTTGTCAAAATGGGCATGTCATCTTAAACAGGAAGTGGCTACAGGCGTGCATCATAATTATGCTCTGAATCATCAAATTAATAATCAAATAAACATCAGCTTCTCGGTTGAGATCACACACACACACAAAAATCTTTTGAGCGTTTGATCAGCTGCATCGTTTCTGATTTTTAGTTTTGATCTTGGTTTGTCTATTGGATCTTTATTTTCCCCTGAACTGAATTTAGAATTGCCTATTAGGGCTTTTGGCAGTTTTTTCAATCTTTTCAGTATAGACCTTCAACTTTTTGCCCGATGGAGGTCTATACCGAAACAGTGTCAATAAACGTTTGTTTGCAAGTTACACAGTGTCCAAGAGTTTACCTTTAAGATAAACATTTGGGGAAAGTGGTCACACTGAATCCTTACAACACACAAACCTACAGAAGCACATTGCATTCACCAAAGAACATAATTTGACACCTCGTAACTATGAGAAAATATTGTGTCTATTTTTTTTTAAATTTGGTGAATGCAATGTGCTTCCGTACAAACCTAGTTAAGACATGCTCTGAATTATTCAACTTGAACCTCTAAAAGGCTGTTTCCTAATGGCGAATTTTGATCTAGTGGTAGTTCAAATTTGGTGAAAGATGTCACATTGAATCCTTACAACAACACACAAATCTAGTAAAGGACATACTCTGAAGAATTAAACATGAACATCTATAAGTATCAGCTTCTATATGGTTTACCTGGATGATGAGGATGCTCCAGATTGAAAAGGGCAGACCTTTCCTTTTTCCATATCTTCATTTCTTCCTCGAGCTGTTCCTGGTCATTGCTGACTTTGTTCAGGTTTGTTCCCTGCTGTGATAACAAAGTGCTCTCAAACCGCACCTGCCGCAGGAAAACATACAGCGTGATGATTCCCACCAGGAAACCAGCGTAGAAGGAGAATCGGTATTTGGGGGCTTTCATGCTGCACCAGATACCTCGCTGTGGGACGTTTCAACTCGACTGCAGCTGAAAAAGACAGGAGAGACAGAACGTAGAAGAAACTAGTTTAATTAAAGGAGCCCCAGACAGGAGCTGTAAACTACACGTCACGTTACTGTGCCTATGTTACATGTGTGACATTTCATTGAAGGTGTGGTTAGAGCAAATGGAAACGCTAGTGAAATTATCTTGATGGTATAAAAAACTTGTATAAGTAGAGCTGTTGGGATAACTATTGTGGCATCTCAGGTCATGTGAAATATTTAAGGATTGCGGATGTGCATCAGATGTGAACTACATATCTCAAATTCTTTACAATGATGAAGACGTGCATTTTGAATAGGCATAACCCGACTTGTGGGTCATGGCAAAAGACGGAAGGAGTCAGAAGTTATCAAAGAAAATTATTAATTTATAACAAAACGATTTAAATGAATGCTCAATAACAAAGAGTTATGAGGTGTGTTTAATCTGTATCATCAGTGTGGCTGTATGTGAAAGCAGAGTGCACTTACATCAAGAACTAAAGCAACAACAAGCGTCAGTCGGGCTGAGGGACAATGAGGGAAACCAGCAGATCTCTGTAGACAAGAGTGCATCAGGCCCAGGTGCAGCTGATACTGTTGGTGAGCCTACAGCTAGGACACACACACACACACACACACACACACACACACACACACACACACACACACACACACACACACACACACACAGACAGACAGACAGACAGATAGATCGACAGACAGACAAAACAGACAGACAGACAAACAGACAGACAGAAAGACAGACAGACAGACAGACAGACAGACAGACAGACAGACAGACAGACAGCAGCAAGCCAAAGTCTCCCAGTGGCCAGTTGGCAAGGTCGTCACTGAATGTAAATAAGTTGTGTAGAGTGCATTAAAAAAGGATCAAAATAAATGTTAATAATCCACAAGATTCTCTGTGAGCAGATGTACCTCCTTTCAGGCTTTGTAAGAGCTGTTATGTGTCACTCCCTATTTAAAGTGTCTATCATATTGAGACTCTCTCTCCACCCAGCTCTGTATTTAAGGTGTGGTTATAGAGCAAATAAAGAAGGCAGTGCAGCTCACATTAATTAGCAGACCAAGGTGGAGCCACTCCAGCAAACAGCTGGCTTGGTTTTAAATCACTGTCACCTCTGCGATCTGTGAGCCCGGACTACAGAGACTGATAGTATGGTATGTTGTTGAAGACTTACAACTTGTCCAACACTGCTGTTGATTATTCTGTGAACAGGAATTTTTGCCTCTATTCTCTCTCCCGAGAAGAAACAATACAGCTCAATCTCCTAAATGAGATCTGAATCAAGGAGAACTCTATGGAGAAAGGCTAGATTTGTACCACCAACCATCCAGTCTTAACCATCAAAGCTGAATGTAGCAGGTAGTCAAATGCCCCCCTTTAACCACCGTAGCTCCAGGTCCACACCAGCGCCTCCCGCTTCCGTAATGCCACTTATTCATCCTGGGATATAAACAGCCAGTTATGGTTCTCATATGCGGTAGCTTTTTCTGTTTTTTTCCCTTCCTTTGTTGTTGCTGCTTTTCATTGTGGTTTTGGTCCAATGCTTTTTGAAACATGCCGTGGCGAGTCGGTGAGATTGCGCATTCATGTCACACATAAGATATAGACTGTTATTATTATTATTATTAAGAATAAATTATCTTCATGCCTCAGGTCCTGTTTTCGACCTGTGTCGGGCAGATGAGGGTTGGCTGCACTGAACTTTGAGGTTGAGCTCAACATCTTATTGTAAAAGGTACACTGACCTAAACTTGTATTTTTGTTTCGTTTGTTTGTGCACGTGGCAGCGCAGCATTTAATGCTGTAAAATATTCTTTTTAGATGGTTTGCCACTTGTTAGGTGTTTTATTTACTTTTCCCTCTTTTGTTTTTCTTAGCCTTATTCAGCCTTGTTTAAATCTTTTGCATTGTTTGGGCAACATTTGTTTTCATTCAAAATGTACTTATTTAGCTTATTTCCCTTTTGTCCCCCTACTCCTGAGTGCATCGGCTAGGTGGTGTGGGCACCGTGGGCGTGAGGGCCGCAGGCGGGGATAGGCGCCACTCACATGCACCCCACTGTCCATGTAGTTGAGGGAGTGTGTTTATTTTCCTTACAGAGCACATATTTATTTTTTGCAGTGTATGTGTGTGTGTGTGTGTGTGTGTGTGTGTGTGTGTGTGTGTGTGTGTGTGTGTGTGTGTGTGTGTGTGTGTGTGTGTGTGTGTGCACACCAGGTCGGGGGTACATGTGTGATGTGTGGCTCCTGTTTCCCCTCTCTCCCTTCACTATTGGACAGGTAAAACGCTGGTCCGACACACATAATATTGGTGGCTAGGGAGAGATTAAAAATGTGCATTAGAGGTGTAGCAATAAAATCTAACGCTAGCTTTAAAGATTTACTTTATTGATCCCCCATCGGGGAAAATATCTTTGTTACAACAGCTCAAAAACAGTAGTATAATTAGTAAAAATAGCAAAAAGTTAAAAAACAAATATATTTACATTAATTAAATAAAGCAAGAAATGACAATAGAGATAAAATAAGACTAGGCAAATAATATAAACACTTTCACTTGTAGAAAGACAGAGGACAGTTCTTATTAAAAAAAAACACACAGTGTGTAGAATTACTGATTGTGATTGTGAACATTATTAGAGTCAGGTGGTAGTACTGTTGAACAGTCTGACTGCAGATGGGATGAACGACCTGCGGTAGCGCTCTGTCTTGCATGGTGGGTGTCTCAGTCTGCTGCTGAAGGAGCTGCTCAGGGCCCCCACAGTGCAGGGGGTGAGAGGGGTTGTCCATGATGGATGTCAGCTTCGTTAACATCCTCCTCTCACCCACCTCCTCTACAGAGTCCAGAGGACAGTCCAAGACAAAACCGGTGCAGTCTGGGGTGACTTCCTGCGGAAGTCAATCAGCATCTCCTTTGTCTTGCTGGCATTGAGCTGAAGATGGTTGAGCTCACTCCAGTCGACACAGTCCATGATGACCTGCCTGTACTCCTGTTCGCTCCCCTTAGACACACACCCCACGATGGCTGTGTCATCTGAGAACTTCTGCAGGTGGCAGCTCCCAGAGTTGTAACTGAAGTCAGAGGTGTACAGGATGAAGAGAAAAGGGGAGAGAACTGTCCCCTGCGGGACACTTTCAAAATTATGGTTCCAATTTATTTTTTGTGTCCAGAAGCCTAAGGGCTTTGTGTACATCGGATACTGTGATAGGAATCAAATTAAAAGACTGACTTGATGGAACTTCAGACACTACAGAATTTGACGTCAATTGAGTGGGGTTCAAGGACTCAAATAAATAACCAGAAGCTATAAAATGTTCATTAAAATAACCAAACATTTCAGTCTGTCACAGATTTTTTGGGAGCCAGTGACAATGCATGGAGGAAACTCTAAGATTTTACTGTTTTCAGATAAAGATCTAATAGAGTTCCAAAATTTGGATGGATTATTTAGATTTTTTGAGGTTTGCGAAAGGAAATGATCAGCTTTGGCTTTTTTGATTTTCATTGTTCATGCATTGCACAATCGCCTGAAGATCAGCCAGTCAGGGTTTTGGTTTGTTTTTCTGGCTCTTGCCCATCCAAGGTTACACTCATGCAGCAGAGTAGACAAATCCGGAGTGAACCATGCATTGCTCCGACATTTGACTCTGGAGCTCTTAAGAGCTTATTCACAATATTGTTAAAACCCTCATGAAAGAAGTTCCAGGCAATCTCAACATCCGTAAAGAGATATATTCATGTCATGGAAGAACCCCTGTTCCGAGAAATGTTTCATGTAACGTTTCACTATGATGCATGGCCTGGTTTTAGGTATTTTAGTATTCCTAACAGTTACAACTACAACGTGGTCACTGATGTCGTTTGCAAATATTGAGGCAGTGGTGTATTTATGAGGGGTATTTGTGATCATTTTCTTGTATTATTGACTGAAAAAACAGATTGACATCTGTTTTAAATGTTGAAAAACACCACTTTGATAATCATGACTGTGTTGAATTGGGCTAGTAGGTATTTGGTGCTTTATCAGCTCATGTTATTATTTAGCAAGGCCTAATATCAATCACAGCTTTTTTTTTGTAATTATCTGTGCACTGCAGAGATGGGATGTACCCTCAGACTGCTCAGAGAAGATAAAGTAGAGTGAACACATGCCAGTGCTTTATATCCTCTTTATATAGAGCATACAGGCTATAGTATCCTCCCACATCACTTCTCAGATCTCCCTCCTCTCTTCTCTGATGAGCATTAAGAGCTTTGGAGTAGTCAGGCCTGCACAGCCTTGACACAGGCCTTCAATCTTATTAAATGATCACAGCTATTATATCATCTGGAGAAATATGTTTCCAGTTATGTAATCAAAAAATGGAAGCCAAATTAAATCATGTAGAAATACTTACAAAGTCTTTTGTACGGTCACTTGAAAATGATCTGACATAACAATGCAATATCAGTTAAACAAATTTAAAACAAATGTACAATAAAATACTTTATTTATAGTGATCAAAGTACCATTCAGTGAAAACAATGCTGCACACCAATAATGTGTGCTCACATACTCACACAAACTCATTTACACACTCAAGGGTATTGACTGAATTGACATTGATAGGAACATAAATATACTTCAATATAAATACACACTGTACACCTTTCCCTTTAATAAAATTAGAATGGGTTTGTGAGGACTTGGTGTGTTTATCTCTAGAATAAGAAACCACTTTTAGGAGTTTTGGGCCTCAGAACTTTTATGCGCAGCTTGTAAGAATCAGCAGTCATTTGCAAACTAAAACGTTCAACCACTGAATCCTGTCAATGTCTAAAGCTGGTTTCTTGTATTTGGTAATTACTAAATCTTTCACAATATTAGTTCTCTGTTTGGTTACAAAGTAGGTTTCAACAATGTTTAAGTATACATAATATAATAGCAACAAAAGAAAAAGCTCTGACCCACACATTTTTCTAAAATCAAACATGATAGTAAATAAAATATCAGAAAGAAAATCTCTTCTTCTGATAAAAAAAACACCACAAACCCACCATCCACTGGCTGTCCCAGAGGTAAGATTTAAAACATGGAAGGGTTCAGTATAGTTTAAGCTGATCTGAAAGCATCCATCTCATTAAGGTGAAGTCACAGTGCAAAGTCATCCATGTAGCAGAAGGCTCATTTAGTCTCAGTTCAGAAGGCACAAGCTAAAAGTCATCTGATGCAGGGAGCTGTGACGTGTGTGTGCCAGGGCCTTCCAGGAGATTGTGTTTTATTACAAACCTACTACTGGGTGTGTCAGTAAATACTCTAACACTGGAGTATTGTGATGTGTTGTAAACTGTATTTAGTTTAAAAACACTTTATTAAACCCACGGCCACTGCCCTGAGGACCACCGCCTCCACACATGGGACCTGCATCACAACCTCTAGGCTATCGGCGCCCCAACAAGGCGATTTTTATTCTTTTGCTAGGACTTCACAAAAAGTATGATAAAATTAGATAAAAAAAGAAATGGAATACACTGCCTTGCATAGAATGGACTGAATGGTAAGCCCCCTGCATCATGACAAGAAACCTATCACCACAGTCTGGAATTAATAAGCCCTACTAATGATCAGAGGCATAGTCAAATGAACAAAAAGGTGAAGAACAGAGAGACTAATGAGAGATACAAAGATTCACTTCATTATTGCTAAGATAGAAAGTAGACTAAAAGTTATGGGTCTGTCTTAAATCCTGTATCACATCTTGAGAAAATCTTTGGCTTAAATGATCTTGTAGGTTTTAAGGATAAATGTTAAGTTAAATGTATTAATAACATTTCCTATTCATCTGACACTGGTTTAAGGCTGCAAGATCATGTCTTAAATTTAGAGTCAGAACAATCGTTAGATTTGAATGCTTTTTTTGTACTTTCAGAAAAAAAACATTAATTCAATTGGTGTGTTCAAATAGTTTGACAAATACTCAGGACAGGAAGCAACAGAAGCCAAACATGACACAGGACATGGCCCGAATGCAACAGTGAACTCGTAATGTTTGACTATTGATTAGAAATACTAGTTATTTGGGTTTTAGGAAGTCCTACCAGGCGTTTCTTTAGACATTTCTATCAATTTTTAACTCATGGAGAAATTATTAGTTGATGAATTAGTAAAGAAAAAATAATCTGCAGCTGAATCTGTTCTGAAATCTGGTAATGAAAACGCATAACTCTAAAAATCTGAAAAGATTGCTTACATATTAGATTCTTGATTTAAAAAAAAAAAATCTCAGAGCAATCACAGCAAACAACAAATAAAGAAGGACTTATTCTTGAACCGTATATTGACTTTAAAATGACACTAGCCTGCATCAGGATAATCCTTTTAAACTCTGCACTAATCCTGTTTGGAAGAGGCAATCAGAGACAGACCACCAGGTTAAGCAGTGTGCACATGACAAGTGTTGACTTATTGCACAAGTTGAGGCACTTTGACTTAGAATGATCTAATTCAGAAAAAAAACCTCCAGATTAGAGATCCATCTGCAATGTATCTTGGCTGTTTTAATCCAACAGTTTTTAATCAACTCAATGTAAATAAACTGGGTCTCATTGTCCTATGAGGCACATAGTTGTCCATATCCACTTTCACAACAGCAATGCACACCTCACAGTTTCCCAACGTTGTCCAAGTGGGGCAAACTCTAATGGTTAAATCTATTCACTTCCACTTTATCCTTCCGGCCCACTAGTAAAATAATACTGTAGCAATAAATGTGTATATAGTCTGTGTGAGCAGGTTTGATGATTGTCTGGAACATTTAGTGAAACGGAGTGGGCAGGGAGTGATGAGTCAGAACAATCGACAGATCCGAATGCTTTTTTTGTACTTTCACAAAAACATTATTAACATTGAGCAGAGTTTCACGGCTTTATTCTCTATGCTACTCCCCTCAGTTGTCTGTATTTTTTTTCCCCACTGTTGTATTTGCTTGCTGAAATTACTTATACATGTTGTAGTTATATTACCATGGAAAGGGTCACCATTATGAAACACTCCTCTTCCTCCTGCATGTGATACTCTACGACGCCCCCTTATCTAAACCAAACCGAGTCTTTTGAGTTCAGTGAGCGAGGCTGACAAACATAATCACCTGTTGTAAGGTTCATCAGTGAAAAGAAAGTTCAATAAGGGCCTGAAAGTCCTGAAATAATATAGAAAACATCAAGAGTTCATGAGTGAAACGGGAAACAAAAGAACTCGCTTTACAGAGTGGTCCGTCAAGTTTGGTGGGTTTGTCATAGTTTAAAAATACTTTTGAAAAAACGTGTTAAATCAATTTTGTCGGATTTGTAGAAAACTTGGTTCTTATAGAAAGTTGATACTTAAAAAAAAAAGTGCTTCACTTATTTTCAAATGACTGAAGCTAACAGAAAGCAGTTCCCACCTTTTTAAAGAAGACACTGTCTTATAGCTCAACCAAACAAACCTGATAATCAACAATTAAAGTCCTGAAGGAATTCTTCAGTAACTGTGAAGTAGGAGTGCCTCAGCTGAGAAATATGAGTGAAATGATTCCCTCAATGAGCCAAGAACAACAAAATGAATTAACAAACATTTAAACACTCTACCTAATGATAAGTTTCCTTCACACACCCAAACATCCTTCTGATTTACCCTGATGGAGCAGCAGGAGGGTCTTTACCAGCTGCTTGAGGGGGATCTACATTCTGTCTTTTGTCAGTCCTGGATTGATCCTCCCCGTCTCCTCGCCTGTTTTCCTGAGGAGCTGGCCTGTTTTTCCCTTCCACAGATTTCTCAATACCATAGCCAAGTGGAGCAGGCGGCTGGTAACGGTAACTGTATCCAAAGGCACGCAGGTGATAGGTGTAGTACTCCATTAAATACATTTGTGAAGCACCAACATAGTGGAATGACACTGAAAGGTCCGAGCAGCAGTTTGGACCCTGAGGGTGGAAAAAACAGAACATGACGTTATGCTACAAAGTACAGACTTCAAAGGGTCACATTTTATTTCACTTCCTAAGGGTTTGAATAATTATCACAGTTTCATGCCTATGAGAGAGTACATAACATAAAGCAAATAGTATCAAGTAGTAGCAGCAGTGTTTATTATAGTTAACCTTTCACTGTGGTTTAGATTGTGACTGAATTAAGAAGACTAACAAAAAGCTTGATACCAGTTAAGGGCCTCATCAAAAAAACATGATGTTAACTGAACTTGCCTCTGAGATGGGGTGGTAGCAGTAGCTCCAATACCAGAAGCCCTTTGGTAACTTATGTGTTAGGTGCTTCTCAGGGCGAAGTGGATGAAATGTCTCCCTTTGCATATTGTCTCTGGAGTCCCCAGCCAACACCCCAACTTTCTCCATGCACCGTCCCATTTCAACATCCTCTATAGAGGAAGTGTGAGTGCACACATTGGTTTTAAATCCTCCTACAAATCTTCGCAGAGCTTCTTTGCTCAACACATAGCCTGCCCCACCACTCATGTAGCCCTGCTTTACGAAGGGCTTAAATCTTCGGCCAAAGTAAACTGGTTCCTCGGGTGTGTGGTTGGCGAGAACTAAACGCAGGTTATCTACAATAACATAGGTGTCGTCATCTGCCTTGAGGAACCAATCCGCCTCGTTGATGTGATGCTCGTAGACATAATGGAATGCCTTGATTGTTTTCCAGTACAACTGATCCCGACCCTCCTTCGTGCCTAAGCCCACCGTGGGAAAATCGGGGTCGTCCACAGAGCTCATGAAAATCACAACATTACAGTGGCGACTCCAAGTAGACTTCACATGGCGAGTCTTCTTCTCCAGGTTTCTTGGTGCAGTCATCACCCAGCAAAGAATACGGACCTTTTTGTACAGCTCATCAGCCATGCGGCCGTCCTCTCCTGGTTAGGGAAAACAGGTGCATAGGAGAGCAATGTGTCCATCAAAAAGTTAAAGGTAAACTTCAGCACATTGTCAAACTGGCAAACAAATATTTATTGGCAAAGTTTCGGTACTAGACCTTCATCAGGCAAAAATGTTGTCAAAATGGGCATGTCATCTTAAACAGGAAGTGGCTACAGGCGTGCACCATAATTATGCTCTGAATCATCAAATTAATAATCAAATAAACATCAGCTTCTCGGTTGAGATCACACACACACACAAAAATCTTTTGAGCGTTTGATCAGCTGCATCGTTTCTGATTTTTAGTTTTGATCTTGGTTTGTCTATTGGATCTTTATTTTCCCCTGAACTGAATTTAGAATTGCCTATTAGGGCTTTTGGCAGTTTTTTCAATCTTTTCAGTATAGACCTTCAACTTTTTGCCCGATGGAGGTCTATACCGAAACAGTGTCAATAAACGTTTGTTTGCAAGTTACACAGTGTCCAAGAGTTTACCTTTAAGATAAACATTTGGGGAAAGTGGTCACACTGAATCCTTACAACACACAAACCTACAGAAGCACATTGCATTCACCAAAGAACATAATTTGACACCTTGTAACTATGAGAAAATATTGTGTCTATTTTTTTTTAAATTTGGTGAATGCAATGTGCTTCCGTACAAACCTAGTTAAGACATGCTCTGAATTATTCAACTTGAACCTCTAAAAGGCTGTTTCCTAATGGCGAATTTTGATCTAGTGGTAGTTCAAATTTGGTGAAAGATGTCACATTGAATCCTTACAACAACACACAAATCTAGTAAAGGACATACTCTGAAGAATTAAACATGAACATCTATAAGTATCAGCTTCTATATGGTTTACCTGGATGATGAGGATGCTCCAGATTGAAAAGGGCAGACCTTTCCTTTTTCCATATCTTCATTTCTTCCTCGAGCTGTTCCTGGTCATCGCTGACTTTGTTCAGGTTTGTTCCATGCTGTGATAACAAAGTGCTCTCAAACCGCACCTGCCGCAGGAAAACATACAGCGTGATGATTCCCACCAGGAAACCAGCGTAGAAGGAGAATCGGTATTTGGGGGCTTTCATGCTGCACCAGATACCTCGCTGTGGGACGTTTCAACTCGACTGCAGCTGAAAAAGACAGGAGAGACAGAATGTAGAAGAAACTAGTTTAATTAAAGGAGCCCCAGACAGGAGCTGTAAACTACACGTCACGTTACTGTGCCTATGTTACATGTGTGACATTTCATTGAAGGTGTGGTTAGAGCAAATGGAAACGCTAGTGAAATTATCTTGATGGTATAAAAAACTTGTATAAGTAGAGCTGTTGGGATAACTATTGTGGCATCTCAGGTCATGTGAAATATTTAAGGATTGCGGATGTGCATCAGATGTGAACTACATATCTCAAATTCTTTACAATGATGAAGACGTGCATTTTGAATAGGCATAACCCGACTTGTGGGTCATGGCAAAAGACGGAAGGAGTCAGAAGTTATCAAAGAAAATTATTAATTTATAACAAAACGATTTAAATGAATGCTCAATAACAAAGAGTTATGAGGTGTGTTTAATCTGTATCATCAGTGTGGCTGTATGTGAAAGCAGAGTGCACTTACATCAAGAACTAAAGCAACAACAAGCGTCAGTCGGGCTGAGGGACAATGAGGGAAACCAGCAGATCTCTGTAGACAAGAGTGCATCAGGCCCAGGTGCAGCTGATACTGTTGGTGAGCCTACAGCTAGGACACACACACACACACACACACACACACACACACACACACACACACACACACACACACACACACACACACACACACACACACACACACACAGACAGACAGACAGACAGATAGATCGACAGACAGACAAAACAGACAGACAGACAAACAGACAGACAGAAAGACAGACAGACAGACAGACAGACAGACAGACAGACAGACAGACAGACAGCAGCAAGCCAAAGTCTCCCAGTGGCCAGTTGGCAAGGTCGTCACTGAATGTAAATAAGTTGTGTAGAGTGCATTAAAAAAGGATCAAAATAAATGTTAATAATCCACAAGATTCTCTGTGAGCAGATGTACCTCCTTTCAGGCTTTGTAAGAGCTGTTATGTGTCACTCCCTATTTAAAGTGTCTATCATATTGAGACTCTCTCTCCACCCAGCTCTGTATTTAAGGTGTGGTTATAGAGCAAATAAAGAAGGCAGTGCAGCTCACATTAATTAGCAGACCAAGGTGGAGCCACTCCAGCAAACAGCTGGCTTGGTTTTAAATCACTGTCACCTCTGCGATCTGTGAGCCCGGACTACAGAGACTGATAGTATGGTATGTTGTTGAAGACTTACAACTTGTCCAACACTGCTGTTGATTATTCTGTGAACAGGAATTTTTGCCTCTATTCTCTCTCCCGAGAAGAAACAATACAGCTCAATCTCCTAAATGAGATCTGAATCAAGGAGAACTCTATGGAGAAAGGCTAGATTTGTACCACCAACCATCCAGTCTTAACCATCAAAGCTGAATGTAGCAGGTAGTCAAATGCCCCCCTTTAACCACCGTAGCTCCAGGTCCACACCAGCGCCTCCCGCTTCCGTAATGCCACTTATTCATCCTGGGATATAAACAGCCAGTTATGGTTCTCATATGCGGTAGCTTTTTCTGTTTTTTTCCCTTCCTTTGTTGTTGCTGCTTTTCATTGTGGTTTTGGTCCAATGCTTTTTGAAACATGCCGTGGCGAGTCGGTGAGATTGCGCATTCATGTCACACATAAGATATAGACTGTTATTATTATTATTATTAAGAATAAATTATCTTCATGCCTCAGGTCCTGTTTTCGACCTGTGTCGGGCAGATGAGGGTTGGCTGCACTGAACTTTGAGGTTGAGCTCAACATCTTATTGTAAAAGGTACACTGACCTAAACTTGTATTTTTGTTTCGTTTGTTTGTGCACGTGGCAGCGCAGCATTTAATGCTGTAAAATATTCTTTTTAGATGGTTTGCCACTTGTTAGGTGTTTTATTTACTTTTCCCTCTTTTGTTTTTCTTAGCCTTATTCAGCCTTGTTTAAATCTTTTGCATTGTTTGGGCAACATTTGTTTTCATTCAAAATGTACTTATTTAGCTTATTTCCCTTTTGTCCCCCTACTCCTGAGTGCATCGGCTAGGTGGTGTGGGCACCGTGGGCGTGAGGGCCGCAGGCGGGGATAGGCGCCACTCACATGCACCCCACTGTCCATGTAGTTGAGGGAGTGTGTTTATTTTCCTTACAGAGCACATATTTATTTTTTGCAGTGTATGTGTGTGTGTGTGTGTGTGTGTGTGTGTGTGTGTGTGTGTGTGTGTGTGTGTGTGTGTGTGTGTGTGTGTGTGTGTGTGTGTGTGTGTGCACACCAGGTCGGGGGTACATGTGTGATGTGTGGCTCCTGTTTCCCCTCTCTCCCTTCACTATTGGACAGGTAAAACGCTGGTCCGACACACATAATATTGGTGGCTAGGGAGAGATTAAAAATGTGCATTAGAGGTGTAGCAATAAAATCTAACGCTAGCTTTAAAGATTTACTTTATTGATCCCCCATCGGGGAAAATATCTTTGTTACAACAGCTCAAAAACAGTAGTATAATTAGTAAAAATAGCAAAAAGTTAAAAAACAAATATATTTACATTAATTAAATAAAGCAAGAAATGACAATAGAGATAAAATAAGACTAGGCAAATAATATAAACACTTTCACTTGTAGAAAGACAGAGGACAGTTCTTATTAAAAAAAAACACACAGTGTGTAGAATTACTGATTGTGATTGTGAACATTATTAGAGTCAGGTGGTAGTACTGTTGAACAGTCTGACTGCAGATGGGATGAACGACCTGCGGTAGCGCTCTGTCTTGCATGGTGGGTGTCTCAGTCTGCTGCTGAAGGAGCTGCTCAGGGCCCCCACAGTGCAGGGGGTGAGAGGGGTTGTCCATGATGGATGTCAGCTTCGTTAACATCCTCCTCTCACCCACCTCCTCTACAGAGTCCAGAGGACAGTCCAAGACAAAACCGGTGCAGTCTGGGGTGACTTCCTGCGGAAGTCAATCAGCATCTCCTTTGTCTTGCTGGCATTGAGCTGAAGATGGTTGAGCTCACTCCAGTCGACACAGTCCATGATGACCTGCCTGTACTCCTGTTCGCTCCCCTTAGACACACACCCCACGATGGCTGTGTCATCTGAGAACTTCTGCAGGTGGCAGCTCCCAGAGTTGTAACTGAAGTCAGAGGTGTACAGGATGAAGAGAAAAGGGGAGAGAACTGTCCCCTGCGGGACACTTTCAAAATTATGGTTCCAATTTATTTTTTGTGTCCAGAAGCCTAAGGGCTTTGTGTACATCGGATACTGTGATAGGAATCAAATTAAAAGACTGACTTGATGGAACTTCAGACACTACAGAATTTGACGTCAATTGAGTGGGGTTCAAGGACTCAAATAAATAACCAGAAGCTATAAAATGTTCATTAAAATAACCAAACATTTCAGTCTGTCACAGATTTTTTGGGAGCCAGTGACAATGCATGGAGGAAACTCTAAGATTTTACTGTTTTCAGATAAAGATCTAATAGAGTTCCAAAATTTGGATGGATTATTTAGATTTTTTGAGGTTTGCGAAAGGAAATGATCAGCTTTGGCTTTTTTGATTTTCATTGTTCATGCATTGCACAATCGCCTGAAGATCAGCCAGTCAGGGTTTTGGTTTGTTTTTCTGGCTCTTGCCCATCCAAGGTTACACTCATGCAGCAGAGTAGACAAATCCGGAGTGAACCATGCATTGCTCCGACATTTGACTCTGGAGCTCTTAAGAGCTTATTCACAATATTGTTAAAACCCTCATGAAAGAAGTTCCAGGCAATCTCAACATCCGTAAAGAGATATATTCATGTCATGGAAGAACCCCTGTTCCGAGAAATGTTTCATGTAACGTTTCACTATGATGCATGGCCTGGTTTTAGGTATTTTAGTATTCCTAACAGTTACAACTACAACGTGGTCACTGATGTTGTTTGCAAATATTGAGGCAGTGGTGTATTTATGAGGGGTATTTGTGATCATTTTCTTGTATTATTGACTGAAAAAACAGATTGACATCTGTTTTAAATGTTGAAAAACACCACTTTGATAATCATGACTGTGTTGAATTGGGCTAGTAGGTATTTGGTGCTTTATCAGCTCATGTTATTATTTAGCAAGGCCTAATATCAATCACAGCTTTTTTTTTGTAATTATCTGTGCACTGCAGAGATGGGATGTACCCTCAGACTGCTCAGAGAAGATAAAGTAGAGTGAACACATGCCAGTGCTTTATATCCTCTTTATATAGAGCATACAGGCTATAGTATCCTCCCACATCACTTCTCAGATCTCCCTCCTCTCTTCTCTGATGAGCATTAAGAGCTTTGGAGTAGTCAGGCCTGCACAGCCTTGACACAGGCCTTCAATCTTATTAAATGATCACAGCTATTATATCATCTGGAGAAATATGTTTCCAGTTATGTAATCAAAAAATGGAAGCCAAATTAAATCATGTAGAAATACTTACAAAGTCTTTTGTACGGTCACTTGAAAATGATCTGACATAACAATGCAATATCAGTTAAACAAATTTAAAACAAATGTACAATAAAATACTTTATTTATAGTGATCAAAGTACCATTCAGTGAAAACAATGCTGCACACCAATAATGTGTGCTCACATACTCACACAAACTCATTTACACACTCAAGGGTATTGACTGAATTGACATTGATAGGAACATAAATATACTTCAATATAAATACACACTGTACACCTTTCCCTTTAATAAAATTAGAATGGGTTTGTGAGGACTTGGTGTGTTTATCTCTAGAATAAGAAACCACTTTTAGGAGTTTTGGGCCTCAGAACTTTTATGCGCAGCTTGTAAGAATCAGCACTCATTTGCAAACTAAAACGTTCAACCACTGAATCCTGTCAATGTCTAAAGCTGGTTTCTTGTATTTGGTAATTACTAAATCTTTCACAATATTAGTTCTCTGTTTGGTTACAAAGTAGGTTTCAACAATGTTTAAGTATACATAATATAATAGCAACAAAAGAAAAAGCTCTGACCCACACATTTTTCTAAAATCAAACATGATAGTAAATAAAATATCAGAAAGAAAATCTCTTCTTCTGATAAAAAAAACACCACAAACCCACCATCCACTGGCTGTCCCAGAGGTAAGATTTAAAACATGGAAGGGTTCAGTATAGTTTAAGCTGATCTGAAAGCATCCATCTCATTAAGGTGAAGTCACAGTGCAAAGTCATCCATGTAGCAGAAGGCTCATTTAGTCTCAGTTCAGAAGGCACAAGCTAAAAGTCATCTGATGCAGGGAGCTGTGACGTGTGTGTGCCAGGGCCTTCCAGGAGATTGTGTTTTATTACAAACCTACTACTGGGTGTGTCAGTAAATACTCTAACACTGGAGTATTGTGATGTGTTGTAAACTGTATTTAGTTTAAAAACACTTTATTAAACCCACGGCCACTGCCCTGAGGACCACCGCCTCCACACATGGGACCTGCATCACAACCTCTAGGCTATCGGCGCCCCAACAAGGCGATTTTTATTCTTTTGCTAGGACTTCACAAAAAGTATGATAAAATTAGATAAAAAAAGAAATGGAATACACTGCCTTGCATAGAATGGACTGAATGGTAAGCCCCCTGCATCATGACAAGAAACCTATCACCACAGTCTGGAATTAATAAGCCCTACTAATGATCAGAGGCATAGTCAAATGAACAAAAAGGTGAAGAACAGAGAGACTAATGAGAGATACAAAGATTCACTTCATTATTGCTAAGATAGAAAGTAGACTAAAAGTTATGGGTCTGTCTTAAATCCTGTATCACATCTTGAGAAAATCTTTGGCTTAAATGATCTTGTAGGTTTTAAGGATAAATGTTAAGTTAAATGTATTAATAACATTTCCTATTCATCTGACACTGGTTTAAGGCTGCAAGATCATGTCTTAAATTTAGAGTCAGAACAATCGTTAGATTTGAATGCTTTTTTTGTACTTTCAGAAAAAAACATTAATTCAATTGGTGTGTTCAAATAGTTTGACAAATACTCAGGACAGGAAGCAACAGAAGCCAAACATGACACAGGACATGGCCCGAATGCAACAGTGAACTCGTAATGTTTGACTATTGATTAGAAATACTAGTTATTTGGGTTTTAGGAAGTCCTACCAGGCGTTTCTTTAGACATTTCTATCAATTTTTAACTCATGGAGAAATTATTAGTTGATGAATTAGTAAAGAAAAAATAATCTGCAGCTGAATCTGTTCTGAAATCTGGTAATGAAAACGCATAACTCTAAAAATCTGAAAAGATTGCTTACATATTAGATTCTTGATTTAAAAAAAAAAAAATCTCAGAGCAATCACAGCAAACAACAAATAAAGAAGGACTTATTCTTGAACCGTATATTGACTTTAAAATGACACTAGCCTGCATCAGGATAATCCTTTTAAACTCTGCACTAATCCTGTTTGGAAGAGGCAATCAGAGACAGACCACCAGGTTAAGCAGTGTGCACATGACAAGTGTTGACTTATTGCACAAGTTGAGGCACTTTGACTTAGAATGATCTAATTCAGAAAAAAAACCTCCAGATTAGAGATCCATCTGCAATGTATCTTGGCTGTTTTAATCCAACAGTTTTTAATCAACTCAATGTAAATAAACTGGGTCTCATTGTCCTATGAGGCACATAGTTGTCCATATCCACTTTCACAACAGCAATGCACACCTCACAGTTTCCCAACGTTGTCCAAGTGGGGCAAACTCTAATGGTTAAATCTATTCACTTCCACTTTATCCTTCCGGCCCACTAGTAAAATAATACTGTAGCAATAAATGTGTATATAGTCTGTGTGAGCAGGTTTGATGATTGTCTGGAACATTTAGTGAAACGGAGTGGGCAGGGAGTGATGAGTCAGAACAATCGACAGATCCGAATGCTTTTTTTGTACTTTCACAAAAACATTATTAACATTGAGCAGAGTTTCACGGCTTTATTCTCTATGCTACTCCCCTCAGTTGTCTGTATTTTTTTTCCCCACTGTTGTATTTGCTTGCTGAAATTACTTATACATGTTGTAGTTATATTACCATGGAAAGGGTCACCATTATGAAACACTCCTCTTCCTCCTGCATGTGATACTCTACGACGCCCCCTTATCTAAACCAAACCGAGTCTTTTGAGTTCAGTGAGCGAGGCTGACAAACATAATCACCTGTTGTAAGGTTCATCAGTGAAAAGAAAGTTCAATAAGGGCCTGAAAGTCCTGAAATAATATAGAAAACATCAAGAGTTCATGAGTGAAACGGGAAACAAAAGAACTCGCTTTACAGAGTGGTCCGTCAAGTTTGGTGGGTTTGTCATAGTTTAAAAATACTTTTGAAAAAACGTGTTAAATCAATTTTGTCGGATTTGTAGAAAACTTGGTTCTTATAGAAAGTTGATACTTAAAAAAAAAAGTGCTTCACTTATTTTCAAATGACTGAAGCTAACAGAAAGCAGTTCCCACCTTTTTAAAGAAGACACTGTCTTATAGCTCAACCAAACAAACCTGATAATCAACAATTAAAGTCCTGAAGGAATTCTTCAGTAACTGTGAAGTAGGAGTGCCTCAGCTGAGAAATATGAGTGAAATGATTCCCTCAATGAGCCAAGAACAACAAAATGAATTAACAAACATTTAAACACTCTACCTAATGATAAGTTTCCTTCACACACCCAAACATCCTTCTGATTTACCCTGATGGAGCAGCAGGAGGGTCTTTACCAGCTGCTTGAGGGGGATCTACATTCTGTCTTTTGTCAGTCCTGGATTGATCCTCCCCGTCTCCTCGCCTGTTTTCCTGAGGAGCTGGCCTGTTTTTCCCTTCCACAGATTTCTCAATACCATAGCCAAGTGGAGCAGGCGGCTGGTAACGGTAACTGTATCCAAAGGCACGCAGGTGATAGGTGTAGTACTCCATTAAATACATTTGTGAAGCACCAACATAGTGGAATGACACTGAAAGGTCCGAGCAGCAGTTTGGACCCTGAGGGTGGAAAAAACAGAACATGACGTTATGCTACAAAGTACAGACTTCAAAGGGTCACATTTTATTTCACTTCCTAAGGGTTTGAATAATTATCACAGTTTCATGCCTATGAGAGAGTACATAACATAAAGCAAATAGTATCCAGTATTAAGCAGCAGTGTTTATTATAGTTAACCTTTCACTGTGGTTTAGATTGTGACTGAATTAAGAAGACTAACAAAAAGCTTGATACCAGTTAAGGGCCTCATCAAAAAAACATGATGTTAACTGAACTTGCCTCTGAGATGGGGTGGTAGCAGTAGCGCCAATACCAGAAGCTCTTTGGGAACTTATGTGTTAGGTGCTGCTCAGGGACAAATGGATGAAATGTCTCCCTTTGCATACTGTCTCTGGAGTCCCCAGCCAACACCCCAACTTTCTCCATGCACCGTCCCATCTCAAGATCCTCTGTAGAGGAAGTGTGAGTGCACACATTGGTTTTAAATCCTCCTACAAATCTTCGCAGAGCTTCTTTGCTCAACACATAGCCTGCCCCGCCACTCATGTAGCCCTGCTTTACATAGGGCTTAAATCTTCGGCCAAAGTAAACTGGTTCCTCGGGTGTGTGGTTGGCGAGAACTAAACGCAGGTTATCTACAATAACATAGGTGTCGTCATCTGCCTTGAGGAACCAATCCGCCTCGTTGATGTGATGCTCGTAGACATAATGGAATGCCTTGATTGTTTTCCAGTACAACTGATCCCGACCCTCCTTCGTGCCTAAGCCCACCGTGGGAAAATCGGGGTCGTCCACAGAGCTCATGAAAATCACAATATTACAGTGGCGACTCCAAGTAGACTTCACATGGCGAGTCTTCTTCTCCAGGTTGCTTGGTCCAGTCATCACCCAGCAAAGAATACGGACCTTTTTGTACAGCTCATCAGCCATGCGGCCGTCCTCTCCTGGTTAGGAAATACAAACATGAATATTCCCATTAAATTCTAAGCATCAAAAACACTGATACATAGTGGCAATGTTAATCAATATGCTGCCCAGGTTTGAGACCTCCTCTACTGCATTTCATTACCCACTCTCTCTCCCTGTTTTACCACTGTATCCACTGTCCTGTCCAATAAATGCAAAGAGCCCAAAATTAAATCAGACACTTTGACCTACTAGAACAGGTGAAAGAAGTGGTCCCATTAATCCTTACAACACACAAACCTAGTTAATATATGCTCTGAATTATTTCAAGTGAACCTCTCAAAGACTGTTTCCACATGTCGGACCTGTATGATGAGGATGCTCCAGATTGAAAAGGGCAGACCTTTCCTTTTTCCATATCTTCATTTCTTCCTCGAGCTGTTCCTGGTCATCGCTGACTTTGTTCAGGTTTGTTCCCTGACGTGATAAAGTCCCCTCAAACCACACCTGCCTCAGGAAAACGTACAGCGTGATGGTTCCCACCACGAAACCAGCGTAGAAGGAGAATCGGAATAAGAGGGCCTTCATGCTGGACCAGCTGTCTCCAGTTTGGTCGTTTCAACTCGAAAGCGGCTGAATAAGAAAAATGGATAAACGGCATACAGGAAAGTGTCATTAAAGTGTCCCCAGTGCGGAGCTGTAAACTACACGTCAAGTCACCGTGTTGGTCAGTGTCACAATGTTACATGACGTGTGAGCTGTTTAACCAGGAAGGAGTGTTTTACTCACCACACGTCCTGCAGATACCATAGCAGCGCTCTCACTCCACAGCTACTTCATTGTTAATGCAAATATCATCTTTAAAGAGGAACCAGTTTCTCCGCTGGACGATAACTTAGCTCAGCTAGCCACACTAAATGACGCTTACGATTAAAAGGTGTATTAAAACATTGAGAGAGCAAATTTTTTTTAAAAAAAGTCAAGCAGATACACTCAAGGATATTCGACAAACAATAGCTGTACTGTCTTCATTACTTAATGGCTCTTAGCTAGACTAGTTGTCGGGACCACAGGCGTTAGCTTCCTGGCTAGTCCGTTATTCCGTCGACTCTTCTGTGCTTAAGTTAGCGGTCCTTCTCGTCTTGTCAACAAAGCTACATGAATCATTACAGAGGAAGCTGATAGACAATGCACACGTTGAGTGTTTGAAATAAGCACAGCACTTTTTAGAGTAACACTTGGACTGAAATGTCAACATAAAAACGACGCTGTAAAAACTATTTCTAACTTATCTAGCTGCTGACTTCTTCCGCCCCCCACTGACAAAAAAAATAAAAATAACTTCCGGTCACAGATTTCAAAAGAAAAGCGCAGTGAAAGCGGAACTTAGAAAAGTGTCTTGCCCGCCATCGTATATTCAGGTGTTGCAGAATATATTATATGAATAAGATCAGCAAATGTTTTTATTGTATCCCACAAACTGGGATAGTTTGTGGGATACAAATTATTGTGATTATTCAGCGTTAAGACGTCAAACTATGTCAACACTGGTGACTTTGTGTGCTTTGTCTGTTGCCGTGTTTGCTCAGTCTGTGGTTTGCTCCTATCAATATTTGATTAACTCTGATGTCCGTTTTCGACGTCAGTCTATGGTCTGGCAATACAGAAAAGGCACACCTTTTTTGAAAAATAAAAAATCCAAAAGTGCAATTTTGATGTATGAATACAGTAGCCTACAAGTACTTTGGTCTGTTAAATTATCCTGACTTATACATTATTGAAATATCGGTGCTTTAACAGTTATTGTGCTTACTCATAACACTTACAGCACAATGCCAGCAGCTAAGTAAATCAAGTCATGAATGCTACACGCAGTCTCACACAACCACCTGCATGTGTTAATCTTAGGAGAGGAACAACGCATATTAAGCATAAAAGGGAACTGGCTGGGTTATGTAAAGGCACAGAAAGGAGAGTCCTAGGCTGGGTTCCTTTTTTTATTTGTCAAAAAAAAAATGCCAGACTGTAATGCCAAAGTTGTGTTCCAAATACAGTTATTGAGGCTAAGTCAAGATAGCCATTTCCTTCCTGCTGTGGGCCTTTTAGCTGAAATGTGCTATATAAACTTGCCTTGTCTTTTGGTTGCCTGAGCCCATTGTTGTTGATCTACATAGTAACTGATAATTCAGACCTCACGAATTCTTGATGTTTCCCTGTGTATCTATGATAGACTTTATGTGAAAGATTCAGAAAAATAAATCTGCCATGTTGATGACAGAAAAAAACAGCGAAGTAGAAAAAAGCTTTCTTACTCATAAAATGTCACTTACTGGCAATTGATCATATGCCTGTTAAGCACCATCATTCTTTACGAATGACTGATTTAATTGGACAAACAACCAAGAAACACATCCTCACAGCTGGACTTTTTCCTGCTTATGTATATCTCAGCTCCAGGTCCTGGGAAATGGCTGTGCATGAACTAAATCAATAATTAAAATTCTTACAGTTTGTTCAAGTTTGTTTATGACTTAATCACACATTGAAAAGATGCTTCATGTACAACAGAGAACAGTCACATATTTATGTGTTTACTCAGGTAACTCAAGCCCTACTCAGACTGTGCTTATGTACAACATATCATAGAAAAAAAAAGATATTTATGCAGCAATTATGTACAAAATAACTTCCTTGTAGCCACAATATTAACAAAATTTACATTTTCAGCCCTTTAAAGTACACTTCTGAAGGATCTTTAGAAAAGTTTTTTGAGGATTTATCATTTGTAATACACTGAAGCTGACTGACATTGTAGCTTTCACTGCAAAATGCATTTAAATTGAATATAAGCGGTCCTTGTCGAGAAAAAATATTTTAAGCACCCTCCAAATTCTACTCTCAACAATGTCTTTGAAGTGTTATTTTTATTCTGAAGCCTTTAACTGAGGATTGCAACCCAAGGGGAAGCTTCTTATTCAGGAAAACAATCTCTAGATATGCGTTCATGAAACACCTCTAAGTATACCAAGTGGCAAAGCATGTGTACGAACACTCATGGGATCTGCAGTCTTGTTTGCTGTAAATGGAGAGTGTTGGAACAGTTGAGAACTGAAATATGAACCTTTGAGTGTAAGTCCTTTGTTTTTCTTATAGAGACATAATCACAGCCAAGAAAAAAAATAGCATTTGAAAGCTCTCATCCACGAACAATGCCAAGATGTGTGCCACTTGAAGGTGGGGACTGTTTTTTCTAAGACATTGTTGATGAAATAGTTCAACTGTGCACACAGAGTGCTGCTGAAAACATCAGCACTACTCATTGTAGATGCAAATATTCAAATAAAATTAAATACCGACATAACTGTATAGAATATATCAGTATAAAAAAACGTATCTTTATCACTAGGCTTTTTCTAGCCTTCTGTCAGACTGAATCCCATTAAAACGGGGAAATGCATTAAACTCAAATTAACAGCACAAGTAAAGCTGACATGTTGTGGCTTTATTGTGCAACATACACCATTACTGGTGCCAACTAGAAACATATTGCCTATTGAAGACAACAACAAAAAAAATTCTGAATGTGCAAACAGGCCAGTGAATATTTTCTGCCTGGTTTAATAGCAGTATTTAAACATGTGGCTCTTCTTTCAACTTTGAGGCTGCACTTCAGAGTCCCCCTCTCTGCTGGTCTCCCCAGGAGTTCATTATCTCAAAATATGCACTGTATGTACTGAATGAGCTCATACGTCCACATCGTCTGAGTCAGAGGTGCTTGATGACTGTGACTCCTCCTGAGACTCTCCCCACACAAACCTATAGTTGTTCTCCAACTCCTGCTGCCTCTTTTGCTCTTTGTAAACTTCTTCTGTGCCTCCAGTCTGTAACAGTAAGTAGAAAAAAACAATATGTAAAAAAACAACAATTCATCACTGTTTAATTGACTTGCTGATAAAGCTAACTGCATGTATGTAGCAGCTCCCAATGACAGATCACTGACATACACACTCAGAGCACAGTAAAGGTTGCTAAGCAAGAGACAAGGAAGCATGAGGTATGCAAAGCATACATGTAATTCAGTCCTACTTGTAAATGCAAATATACAGACATGAGCTTTTTATGTAAGCAAACTGCTGAAGACACACACACAGTATAAGTGTGTGTAACTCACAAGGATCCAAGTGGAGCCAATACAAAGTGACGCCTTAAATTACCAGCAGATTTATGAGGAGCTCTCTGAAGGACTTTGTATCTTCCTCTGTCAGCCACTGATCACCTGTCTCCTCTGCATTTTTTCGTGTCAAGATCTTTACCTCGATTTTACCTAAAGGGAAAACACAAAAGGAAACAAGGCAGGCTTTCCAGTTTAACGAGATGTATACTTCTTTGTCTCCCAGAGTAAACAAGAAACACGTTTCACCAACAAAGTAACCCGTGAAGAATGGAACAAACATAAAAGTGAATGAAAAAGAAAGAACACACATGGATTACACACATTTTGTGTCCCTTTGTCTGCTTAACTGCTGTCTGAGATTGTTGTTTTTTGACTTAGTGTTACCATGATCTTTTCGCAATTATGTTCATAAAAATAATGAGGGACTAGTTTACTGTCTGGAGACTCATTTTATCTAAATACATTTTGGATTGGTTATAAAAGATTTGCATTAATTGCTTGCAGGATGAAGAATGTTTGCAATCATCAGTACTATTAGCATTAAACTTGCTTTAGAACAGCTAAACCCTTCAAAATCTAAATCTGACAGTAGTATGCTTTTGACAAAGATGAGAGGAGGAATAGGTTCAAGATGGAAGAGAGAAAACGCCATGAGTGTTTTGGGCACTCCCCCCTCGTACCTTCTGCCTTCAGTCCTGCTTTCTCTAGCTGTTCTTTAACCACGTCCTTTATGTGCTGCCACTGGGGATCTCCTTCGCCCATCTCCTGAACTTTCACCTCCCCATCAGGGCTGCTGCCCGTCTTATACTTAGTAATTTTGATCTTAACATGGTCGTCAGCCGCTTGGTCTGGGGTGACGAGACAAAAGAGGGACAAACAACAAAGTTCACCTCAAAACCCGGAAGCAGGGCCACAAGACGGAGGAGGCAGGAGCCAAGAATGTGTCATCTAATACATCTTACATTTGTGCAGTATCATAGACTTAGAGATTATTGAAACTGAT
Source organism: Labrus mixtus (assembly GCF_963584025.1). Classification (NCBI taxonomy): domain Eukaryota; kingdom Metazoa; phylum Chordata; class Actinopteri; order Labriformes; family Labridae; genus Labrus; species Labrus mixtus. The sequence continues at coordinate 8,973,919 of NC_083618.1, read as the reverse complement.
TTCAGCTATTTTAATTGAATTGCTTTCATATTACCCACAGATACATTAATGGCAGCAGGAGAGAGGCCTCTGACTGACTGGAAAAGTGCAAAGTATGAATCTGACGACATTTCTGTGGATTAACTCGTGTGAATCTTTTCTAGGATTAAAGATGTAAAGACAAACGAGGACTCTGCCAATGGACGGAAAATGAGGATGATGGAGGCGGCACAGAGTGAACACATATGAGCATGGCCACGGAGAGTGGTAGAGACAGTCTGCCCGGTTACCTGGTTGCTTCGGAGCCAAACTGGGACTTCCTCTGGCCGGGTCGCTTCCTGTCTGAACCCCCGGTGTTTGCTGCTCCGTGTCCTGGACGTCTTTCTCCTCTAATTGATCGAGCAGCTTGTCTAGTGTCGTCTCCAGTGTCTGTGTGGCCTGAGTGCGATCAAACTCTCCTTTCAGACCTTCTGTCTCTAATTCCTGCTGGGCCTAAAGCACAGAGAGAAGCATCAGAAAATGTTACATAACAATATTTCATTGTGTCAGATATGCCTCATAGCCTTTTAAAAATGAATGATCTCTTGATGGCAACCTCATTAATGATGTTGTCAAACTCCTTCTGCATTTCCTCCTTTATTTCTTCAATCTTTTCTGAGGGCACGGAGAGGTCAGCCATCTCCTCGTCAAACTCCTGCAGCAGGCGTTCATCTTCATTCTTCCCTTCCTCGCCCAGCTTCTTCGGTTCCCTATTGCTTGTTGCTTTCTCTCCTTGAATTTTAGCTTGGTTTTCTGCTTTCTGGAGAGAGAAAAAAAAATGCTGACTTATATATATATATACCAGGTGCACAAAAAAAGTATCATACGTAGTAATCATGACGAGTATTTACCTTCCTGTTACTCTCTTTCAGATGTTGGACAAATTTCATCAGGTCTGCCGGGTCAGTGATGATTTTAAAGTTGAATTTTTCAACTGAAAGACATTAATTTGCAGAGAAAAGAAGCTAGTACAACAGTGAACGACAACACGTAAGCCGAAAACTTTGGTAATATATCACTTAGTACCCCATATGGACTTAAAACTGTTCAATTTGCAAATCATAAAACTTAACTGCCCAGACATGAACGAGTCTAGACTCTAAAGTTCTGTCAATGTTTTATATTATGTGTGTATGTTTTATACAGCCTATAGTCATACCTTCCTCACCGTCGTCTATGACCTCATTGTCTGTAATTGAGTTATAGTCTTCATCTGGTGCCTGTAGGAGGGAGAGGTCAGGTTAGAGTTCTGAAGTTAGAAGAGAAACTGTAGACCTACTACACCCTCTAGTGTTTTGGCGTAACAACAATTCTTCTGACATATAAAACTCCTGTGCCTCAAATAATGCAAATAGGATAGCAGTAGCTTATGTGATTCAAACTGGTTTTAAGAAATGATTTTCACACCTGATCCTTCTGCTGAGATGCTGTGGTTTTTGAACTCCCTGGCTTGGTGACTCCCTCCCAGAACTCAGAATCTTCTCCTTCCTCTGACCCAGCATCCTCAAAGACATCAGTGGTTTCTGTTTTAAAAAAAAAAAGGCACAGCATGCATGATGATATTTGATTAAGTGCCATGACAACAATTCTCTGAATGCCATTTGGCTCTTAGGTTTGAACAATTCACCTTCTTTTTCGGACCCATTCAAGATATCAGTGGCTGAAGGTGATGTTTCTTCTGTTGTCACTTCCACTGCTCCATCTGTCCCTTCATTAGCAGCCAGCATCTCATCAAGACTCCTCAGCTCCTCCGAGATCTGCTCCACTTTACGCTTTGTGTCCGCTGGGACCAAAACAGAAAAAGAAGAAGGAGAAGAAAGATAACACATTTTCATTTATTTTTCTATTAGACAGAAGAGGTCATATCACACAGCTTTTCAATAATATTATGTACTATATTATTTACTGTCTTTATACTCCTAATATCACTGCCATACTTTTAAACTCTGGCAATATCATGTCCTTTCTCAAGAGGAACAACATTGGAGTAATGAAGTTTCATCCTCTCCAAAACTGCGTCATGGTGACCTTCACTTTTTGTCAACTCACAGACTTGAGCCTTGACGTAGTCCATGTACTGTTGGGCACTTAGCGCTGGCTGGCAGACAATCCCTTGCGGCTTGGCAGTGGATGGTGGCTTTAGGAATGGATGCTGGCAGGTGCGACTGGTGTGAACGGTCAGAACATAGCGGCATGACTGAGGCTCATCAACACGGACAATGTAGTCACTCGCGCCTTCTTCACACACAAACTGGAAACAAACACAGAAAAGTTGTCTCGGTGTTCAGGCGGATGACGTTGGGAAAACATGGTATTTACACTGATTCTGTTTGGAATAACAAAACAGGAAAACCAGAAAAATCAAAACAGGCAGCACAGAATACAAACACATTCTATGTTCAAATGTCTCACCCGGACTTCAGTCTCTCTTGGATTTCCGTTGAGGTCGCACTTTGAGCCGTTCACATAGGACTGACTGTGGTAGCGCTTCAGTCTGTGCTGCTTGGACGCCTGCAAAATAAAAAGAACAGAAATTGATTGAACATACTCAGACAAGGAGGCCCAGTTTTAAAAGTAAGTGGGAATTTGTTTTATTTAAAAAAAAAAGATATATCACATTTTTGTGCAGGTGGAAAAAAATCTGATCACAGAATCTAATTCACTGTAACATGCATAACTTTGGAGTTCTGCAGATTGTGTTAGTTTTATAATCTGCACGTCATTATTGAAGAGTTTCAGGTCAGGTTTGACAAACATATTTCAGTGTTCCTCTAACACTCTGTGTGGTTACAGAAGTTAATTTAAATATTTCAATATTTATCTAGTACCTACCTAAGAACACAATGCAACAAAAGCTTAATGACTTGTAAATCTCCATTAAGTAAATATGGCTGTCATAATTTGGCCATGTTTGAAGTCATGAGCAGTTGACACAACTAACTGGAGTTGAAGAAGACACGTGTGTTTTTTAAATAAAGCATTTATGAGCTTTAGTGCAAAACATCATCACTCGAAGTTAAATCGGGAAAATCACACAGACCACAAAAATCCAAACCACTTTACCTTTGCTGTTTCATTGTTCCAATCGAATTCAGATTCGTAATAACCTAGGAAGAGTATGTCTCCTTTGATCTCGGTGTCTAAAAAGAAGACAACATGTGTCAAACACAGCTTCTGTGTCAGAGTGATTGTCATAAATACTTCAGGTTAAAAAGCATGGAGGCACTCTCTCACCTTCAAGGTGGTACTGTCTGATGTGCTGACCATGGCAGAATTCATAAGTCCACCAGTCCTTCGTCTGCAGGAAGCACCGACAGAAAACATTTTTGAAACAGTTATTGTCTAAAACATTTCATGGCTATGTGTATAAAAGTCAAAACAATATCACAGGTCATCCTAAAATGACCCACTATCTCAAAAAACATTTTGTTTCTGAACAAGTAAAGCTGACTATCACTATTTGTAACCATTGACTTTCACTTATTTCTGATTATTAAACACAAGTATTTAGATCACTAAACTGCTACTATCTCACAGCAGAAACAAGACTAGAGGCTGCTCTGGGTTCCTTAAACAATGATACTACGTGGCTTCCCTTCGGAGATTACTAAGGTGAATTGATCTTAATGCAGCTAATCTCACATCAAATACCACTTAGTAAGAGGTTAAGGCAATAAACAACAGCCACATAAGGTTGATACATTGGGCATTTTATTGTTAGACACCAACTCTTTACTTTTCCCAGAAGATTCCTTGTTAAGTTTTAAAAAGCTCTTGCTCATCCATACATTAACATCCGAGAGACAGGCAATGAGAGGGGGAGACGGAAATATATAATAGACTGTGGTCGGCATAAAAATGATGATTGATGTTGTGCTATGTTATGATGTTTCCAAGTAGAAGCATGTATAGTGAAAATAAAATAGGTCCAAGAATGCTTTCTTGAGGGATACGGTAATTAAAACCAAGTTTCTCTGACACACGAGCACCGAGGCTGACATAAAACTGTCTGTTAAAAAGATATGAGCTGAACCAGGCAAAAACATTTAGATCACAGCCCCCTGTGTACAACATAATGCCTCTAAAAGTACAGAGTACTTACAGCATACCAGTGTAGTATGTGTCAGCGCTTACATGAAGGTCCAAGGGAACACTCCATTCGATCTGCAGAGTCCCTCTGCACCTTTAAGAAAAAGCTAAAGACCCAGCTCTTTCATGAATACCTACTAACTTAATGATGATGGTCTCGATATTATTGATGATGATGATGGTTGTGATGATGGTTTTTGTTTGATAACGATGACTTATAAGATGGTTTCTATACTGATTAGAGCTCTCAAGAACTGCCGTCAATGTTGTGCTTTGCCTCTGTGCAATGCCTGTCAGCACCTGTGTGTCCAATCGGACTCAAAGCTGATCGTTTGCTCTTACTGACACTGTTCCCTTTTTTCTAGACCCTTGCTTGTGTTGTACTTACTCTCTGATGTACGACGCTTTGGATAAAAGCGTCTGCTAAGTGAATTGTAGAATCGTAGAATTGTAGAACACGTCATTTCTAAATATTAGACACCTCTTTTATATGGGCTTGAACTTCGTGGAGAGCTGCACAACGGTCACAAGGTGAGTGACCATTATCAACATTTGTTTCTGATAAGAGGTCAGCTCAGTCTTGGAATGGCTTCGAGCGTGTTTTCTGTTACACAAAACTTCTGTATCAGAGAAGGTGTAATGCTGTGTAACTTAGGTTTCTCAACTTAAAAAGATGCAATGACTCGCAATAAACTTTCAGTTCCCCATTTTGCTGAATTCTGGACTAGAGAGAATGTTTGGTAGTCATTTTTGAAATGACTCACAGAAAATAAATGTCAAAAGCAACAAAAATTCGAACTAAATGAACAAAAGTCCGTTCGCAAACACAATAGGCGTGTAATTAATTCATCACTCTGATAGGCTGTTGAGAACTAACCTTCACCAGACACTGGTTATTGTGCATTGGACTTAGTAGATCTGGGATATCAGGCCCGTTGTACCCTGGTGATTCAGGCTCAGATGCAGGATCCTGATGAAAGCGGACAGCCATGGCTGGAAGTCGACACTCGTACAGCTGCTTGTACTTATTGGAAACCATCATAACCTCCTCTGTCTTGGTCTGAAAGAGAGACACAGTCAAGACCACTACAGCATATTTCAGTGTAACAATGTCCAAATGATCAGAGTGCTAGATTGTTTAAAGCTAATTGAAAGCCTGGTTTTGAGAATCAATGTGTGTGTTGGTCATCATCAGAAACTATATAAAGAATATGCAGGTAGCAAAGGTGAACGTGAGGAGTTCAGTTGTGTGACAGCTGTCAACAGTGACTGCTGCGCAAGTCACTTTCGCATCAACCCTTCATTACGTGATTTGAAAACATATAGTACGTTTTAAATTACGTTTGACATATAGCTAGGATACCGACTTATCTTTGCTCAAGTCACATTTAAGAGCAGATACTTATCGCTGTGTTACAGAAGCTTACTTCCTAGCTACCAAGCTAACAGTTAGCTTCCCCGAACACCCTCACTCACCTGGCCTAAGATGACGGGATCGGGAAGAATTTGAATACCATATTTCATCTCGTTCAGCTCCTCTAAATTCAGGAAGGCCGGGACACAAAGGGGACATGTCAACAAGAAAACGCACAATCTTTTTAGCCACCGTACCAAGGAAGCAGCCATGATTGACTCAGTCTTCAGTAACCCCCATTTGTGTCTGACAGCAACAAAACATAGACAGCCTGACATGGTAGCAGCTGATTGGTCGATACGGGAACAGCTTCTCTGTCATTGGCTATTTTCTTCCTCTAGTTTTGGGGTATGTTGGTTTCTGATACCGTCACAGAGTGGATGGGCGGTAATTATATCAACATCATAAATCCTTATAAGACACCGCGCATGTCAGCTGTATGCGTGTACCTCTCCACAAAATAAACTCACACATCGTGAAAAGACTGAAGATGCGTTGACCAGTTGGTGAGGCTTCTCAAATTGGCCAATTTAGTATGATGTGGTTAATTTTTTTTTGTTAAATTTGGTCAAACTCACATTATACAAGTCTGACAATAAAAAAATTTAACTGGTGTGAAAATACACATTATTGTTCATAAATTTGAACGCCAACAGTTTGATATTCATAGGCTAATTTTGTACATATTATAGTCAGTGTGGAAACAGAGTCAAAGTGACTAACAAAAAACACTCTCCGTTCAAACATGCACTTACACATTCCCAGACACACACACACACACACACACACACACACACACACACACACACACACACACCAGTGGCGGTTCTAGACCACTTTTACTGAGGGGGCCAAACTTGTTTGGAGGGGAACATTAAACACAGGTGAGAAATAGACAAAGATGATCGCTTTTAAAAAGATATATCCTGCCAAATAATAACACACATCATTTAATACCAGGATTTATATTTGTTTCAGTAACAGTATTCAATATATTGTGAGTCCGGTTGTTGAGTCAAATACTATGTATGTGTTATGAGGGGGGCTCTTCCTTTTGGAGGGGTGGCCACAGGGGGGACCAAGCTCAGTGTTGGCCCCTGCCTAGAACCGCCCATGACACACACACACACACACACACACACACACACACACACACACACACACACACACACACATATATATTATTGTTGATAATGTTTATGATTATATCTAGTTGTTGTGTATGAATATTCAGTAATCATGCTACAGCCTACATGAGCTGTGTTATATGTCGCATTGAGCTCTGTGATCAGGCGGCCGCTCCGCTGATGTGCGTTGCGTTTAGGTGCGGTGCGCTCTCCGCTGTGCTGCTGCTGCTTCTGCTGCAGGAGGAGCGTGGGTCCACAGCCTGCAGTGCTGCGATGTGCGGTCGCTTTACTTGTCTCCTCGCTGCTCCCTTTCTCCACATCTAATCCCATTTGCAGAGCCACTGAAGACCAGAGGCATTAAGAGGGAGCGACCTCCATGCAGACGGGAGGTGAACCATCTTACACTGGGCGTCTTTGAAACTGAGGTGAGCTCCTTCATGTGATTTCAATGTATTAACAATAGGCCTGTATCGCCTGCCTTTTTTTTTTTTTTTTTTTTCTCTCGGTGTTTTCTTTCTCTGGGTGAACACTTAACGGATAGCCTACTCTACCGGATAAAAAACGAGAAGACAAGGAGAAGGGCATGGAAAGGGAGACACTGGACTATCGATTAAAGAGCCTTTCTTAATGTACTGATCTTTGGATTTGATCAGACGTGTTATAGCAATTAAGGAATATTCCCGCAAGACAAATCAAGCTTTGTGCAATCTTATTCAGGACAAGGTAGGCTAATAGGCCTGTCTGAGAGATCGTGTCATATCTGCAGTCATGTATGCTCGCTGGTCCGAAATGCTGGACAGATGAATGCATTACTGTGACATTATTCTTACGTTTGAGAATGTTGGACGGTAAGGAGGAGTCGCTGATGCAGAACCAAAATGCGGTGATTTAATCTGAAAGAGGCAACATATCTGTAACGCGCACTTTGGGAGGGACCCATGGAGCTGCTGTACCCATAAAAGACCGTCCATAGCTGTCCTTACCTCCTCACTGGCCTGTTTGTAGGTAAACGAAAACAGCTTGAGCTATACAGAGTAGCTACAGTTGAATTCTGATACGCCTATGAGCATTTATTTTCAATTTACATAATCTCACATCATGTTTTATAATATAATACATCTAATTATCATTCTAAATGCATATCTTTGAAGCCATATGAAGATGGTAAAAAGGCCAGAGCCACTACAGTGGTTTATTTAGTAAGCTTAACAAGACACGGGTCACATTTAGTGTTAAATATAATCTTTTTTTTTTATTATTACTCTAATGCTAAAGATACTAAGCATTGCAATATTCTTTTTGTTTGTAATTTTCTGCAGATTTGACTTGTAGCAGGGCTGAACAGCATCTTAGAATCATTGTTAAGGCTATCTATGGGGGTATGGACATACCATAAACTTGTGTATTATAATAAACACAAGATATGTATCTGGGTGTATCCTTCGTCACTGATAGAGCAGGAGTAAAAAGGTGCACTCAATAAAACCATTCCCTGTGAGAGATGTTTATGTGCTTTAGTCCAAAACAGCTCAGCTGATTGGCTGCTTATTGCTGATCCTATATAGCCCTCTCCCCTATTGATTTTTTCCACGTAATGTTGAATGTGTCTGCCCCCAACTTTAGAGGATTTCCCAAAGGGGATGTGAGACCATGCAAGCTGCTCCTTGCATGGTCTCATCATATCATATCATCATATGGATGTGTGATGGTGTCTTTATATGACAGTGGCTTTGCACAGTTCTGTAGTATATTCTTAATGATTATAGCTTGTGTGTTTCAATTTTATTCCTGCAATGTTTTGTTTTTCTTGTTTCCAGATGGGGAAGGCCCTCACTAATTTCTGTGAATATCTACACAGTTTCTGGAGATGGAGGTGTCTTCAGAAAATGCCCTTTCACTGACTGGATCGAGGCAGTTGAGTATATCTTGTGAAGTTTATCATACATGTAGGGCTGACAGAAGAAACGTGAATTAAACAGTCTCATCCTTTTTCGAGCTGGTTGCAGTTACCAGCAAACAGCAATTGCAGAGAACTTCATACAATATTTGACACAAGTGAGGGCTGCAGTGGCTCAGTTGTGGATTCGGTTGTTTTGCAACAGAAAGGTTTGGAGTTCAATCCCAACTCACTTGCTGAAGTGTCCTCCCTGCAAGACACTGAACCCCAAATTGCGTGCTGCTACGTCAACGGCGTGTAAATGTGTACAAATGGGATTAATGAATACTCATGGACACTTACTGTGTGGATGTTGTGTTAATTGGAGAATGTGACATGCGGAGCAGAAAGTGCTTTAAGTTGTCTGAAGACTAGAGAAGTGCTCTATCCCTATGCACAAGGTATCAAATAGAATAAACCTGAATAGCCAGTCATAATCTTTATGTCACAGCAAAACAAACAGCAGTTTTATTTCATAATCTCAGGCTTTATTCAGGCATTAAACTTTATGAAACTATTGTGGCTGAATAAACATTAGAAGATCAATGTCTGTTGATTCTGGAGACAATTCATAGTAGCAGCAGTCCTAAAGAAGCAGGCAAGCAAGCAAGAAAGACTTCAGTAGATGTTTGGTGCTTTGAGATCATTGTGTTTAACTTCAGAAGGAAAGAGATAGAGCATTTCTCTGTGAAAGATTCCCAGACCAAATACTAAGCTCTTGTCACACACACACAAACACGCACGCACGCACACACACACACACACACACACACAGACAAACACGCACGCACGCACGCACGCACACACACACACACACACACACACACACACACAGACAAACACGCACACACGCACGCACGCACGCACGCACGCACACACACACACACACACACACACAGACAAACACGCACGCACGCACGCACACACACACACACACACACACACACACACACACACACACACAAATATTGTAATCATTCATACCAGAAATAGATTTTTGCTCATCACTTCTGCATCTTGGAGAAAGAGCTCATTATGTAGTAGCGGAAACTTTCAGAGACATGTGTTCAGAGGCTGTTGCTGTGACAAAGAGGGAAGATCGAAGACAGATAGAGAGAAGAAAACAACCTCCTTGCTGTATGAATCTTACTTTTCCTCTGCCTCTGCATGTGTGAGCCAGCTGGTTTTTTTTAACATGTTAAATGTGGGGAGATTTCCAGAGTAAACATAGTTAAGCAGCAGAGCACTCAGCAGACAGAACACTCAGGAAATAGGAGCCATAATGCTGATTGCTTTTTGTCATTCAGAATATTTTACGACTGAAAATGAAGCGCACCATGAATATGTATCATACCATCTACGCTTCGGCTCTTAATTGAATGAATGCTTTTACAGCCAGAGCTTTCTCCCAAGCTCCGGAGTCTTGATGGATTACAGGACAGACTTTGTAAGTCTGTCAAAAAAATTATTATATAGTTCAGCCTAAGCTAATGGAAGGGCTTCAACAGTTAATCTTGCGGAAATGTTCAATACTTAATGCTTGTTCTTTTTTTTTATAATTCACTCTCTCTGTTTGCCTGGTAAGTGTTAATGTTCTGAGACATAACACAGAACATTTCATACCACTAATTGATCAAACAGCGTTTGATTAACTTCAAAATGTACTATACAACACTGAGTTCTGACAAACTAATCTGATTGGACGAGAGGCATTCTATGTGTACAGATACAGAGTACAATAGCACTTGGACTTTAACTATACAAAACACTGCACTGCTTTTAGTTAACATTACAGCAGATGGTTTAGATTGAGCAGTCGCACGTGCCCCTAAAGCCACTGTCATAGACTCTTATTTCACTGGTTGTGTTAAAACATGAAAACTATGATTGTACTCAGTACAAAGTAGCTGGTCTGCTGAAACATGTGGACACACAGAGTAGCCAGTGTGTGGGAAAAATGAAATGTGTTGTTATGCAACAGTCAAGTTCTAGTCAGGTTGATGAAATTAAATATGGGATTTAATAAACAAAATATAATACTTTTGTTGAATATTTGCTATGTGTAAACCTGTTGTATGAAATCACACTGGAGATTGTGCTGTTGTTCTACTTATCTGCAGCGACATACATATGTCCAAATCACAACAATGCTGATATTCAGAACAACAGCACTCCCTGCCCTATGATACTGCATACGTTTTACACCGGAAAAAGGAATATGGATTATGTCGGTATGGTCGTATGGTAGGTGTGAACAGAAGGAAAAACTACATCACCTACCAAAGTCTTAACACTCCCCCATGTCTGTGACAGGTTTTAGGATGCGTTCCCTAAGAAAGACCGTGTTGCTCGCCATCCTGGTGTCTGTGGTGCTGGTACTGGCCCTACTGCATTCGTGGCCCACCCGGGCTTACCCCGCAGTGGATGTGTGGCAGCGTCCAGGGCTGATAGCAGAAAGACACCTGGAGGAGAGGCTTCCGGACCTAGACCACCGATTAGACCACATCCCCTTTCATGTGAAGGACAGTGTTGTTAGGTAGGTGAAAACAGATAGTTTTCTTAAACCACAGTTCAGCTTACACCTCATTTCCTCACACACGTAAACCTCTGATCTTTGCAGCTTGTTGGCACGTAATGGGTGTGTATGTGAGGGAGAGAGTGGAGGAGTTAACCTGCCCTTCGCCCAACTTTTATTCCCGAGGGTGTCAGCACACCCGCTACACACTGCCTTTGAGGCCTCTGAGCTGGAGGAGATGAAGAGGAGACGGGCCAAAGAATACAAAAGTTTCCAGAAAAGGTAATGATCAATTGTACATGTACGTTTCCTTTATCAGGTACGAATTCCAGTCATCTCTGGATCATTTCTAAGAAGTCCTTTATGTCCCTTTCTTTCTGTCAACCTGAAATAGTCCAGAACACATCAGCAGTGCGGCTTAGGGGATCAAACTGGAATACTCATACACAGTGTCTGTGCTATTATTAGCTCCTGACGAATTTGGCAGCTGAAGTGTTTCCAAAGAGCCGAACAATTCTCCTGAATTTAAAGCGCACTTGCCTACCCTCTTCCAGTCCATGTTCCTGAATGAATGTTTTGATTAGGCTAAAGTAAGCATGTTACTGATGTGACATCTCCCCTCTCAGGTCACAGACACCTGCAGATGTTCTCATCATTGCAGAGGCTAACAATCCCTTACAGTATCCAACACAGGGGGTGGAGGTACGACCCCTGAAAACAATCATCATCCCAGGTGAGACCTCAGACAGAGTGGGGCGGTTGAAAGTGGTTGATGTTCTAGCATGGAATATTTGAGTAGATGATTTTATAAAAGCATTTCCAACTAAAACAGCTAATAAATAATCAAACTTCTACAGATTTCCCTATTAGGAAAATGTTTCTAGTAAAAAAAGAGTAGCCATAGAGATTACAATGAAACAATGTAACCAGGAAAAGTAGTTTTTAGTTTTTATTTCTGGGGATATGAGGTTGACTGAAGGCATCCCAGTTGCTGTGTTATCTAAGTTTGTAATTTGTTGTCATGTTTTCTCAGGTTTGGCCTTACATGACCTTCCCAGAGACCACTACTCGGTAAGTATTTTAGTGTCCTACATCACCTAGCCTAACTCTAGCTATCTGCTGTCTTTGAATCCATCTGCTTTCTGTCCATCCATCTGCAGATAAACATCACTGCCACGCTGGGAACATTAAATGTAGCTGCAGAGGTTGACGGAGTGAAAATTAAAGGTGACGGTGAGATGCACATGACTCTGTCCAGCGTCGTCCTGCAGAACCTGAACCGACAGCTTCAGTTTGTCACATATACAAACACACTATTCCACCCAAGCACTGCAGACACAGGTAAGGCCTAAAAGAAAATGTTCCTTTTAGCCTCATCTGCTTTCTGGACATGTATATTGATTCATGCTTTAAGTAATCGGGGACAGTGCATGCTACAAAAAATTAAATACCCATCTGATTTTCAGTTCTGGGAAAATTCTTGTTCTCTTTCCGGCATCAAGTTATAAAAGGTAGATCTCCACCTTGATCATTTCTGTATCGTAAACCTGAAGCTGCAGCCATCAGCTGGTTAGCTAAGTAAACACAAACACAGTAACCAGGGAGAAAGAGGAAACTTGTTTCTGTACTAAGGAAAACAAATCACACCTACCACTTCTAACGTTAGACTTTTTATATATCTTGATGTGTACAGAAGTCAATAGAAAGCAAAGTGTATTCGACAATTATATTTTAAAAAGCATTTTTGTTCCTTTCTATTTTGCACAGTTGTCAGGCATCAGGCTAGCCCTGGCTGTAAAATACTAAGACACGTAAATTAATTTAATTATTACCCAGAAAATATTATTATTTTCTATGGATGGAACACAAGTTACAATGGGTTAAATTTGAGCCTTGAAGAAGAATTATGTCAACTTTAGTCAGAGTAGGCTGGAGGTTTCCATCTGTATGGTAAGCTAATACAGTTAGCTTTTGTAAGCCAAGTCACAGAGGTCAGCTGTAGACCGGGAGCTGTTACAATAACACAAAATATATATTTTAAAGATGAGATTAAAGTCGCATGAAATCGATAAATTAATGAATATTTTTTAATCGTGTCCCTTCTCAGTTTTAAAATCTTAAAATCTTAGTAAGCTAAGCTAACTGGCTGCTGGATGTAGCTATATATTGATCAAATACTTGAGGTGGTATTGTTCTTTTATCAGACATTTTGCGTGGAAGCAATGACGTATTTTTCCCAAAATGTGAAACTGTTGCAGTCAAGATTTAACTTAGTGATTTGACTACAATTTATGACTCAAAAAAAAAAAAACATCCAACAAACAAACCAACAAACAAAAACGCATAACTTGGGAGTAACAAAAAGATCCTATCTATAAATTCATTAAAAGTCGTATTTGTTTGGTCTTTTAGTGCAGTTTGATACAGAGGGTCATCAAGCTGTCTTCACTATCAAGATCCGTCACGGTGTAACACCCAAATTGTATAACACAGGATCCACAAGAGGTAAAGCACAACGCCTGCACATCAACACTGTAACAAAGACATGCAATTATTAAACCATAGTGATTTCTGCATTTATTTTTAATGGTTTGTTTGATCTTCCTTCCCTACAGAGTACAATGTCAGTGCGCTTGTTACCATAGCTACAAAGACCTTCTTGCGGTATAATAAGCTACAAGATCTAATCAACAGCGTGAGAAAATACTATCCTACCGTCACCATAGTCATTGCAGATGACAGTGAAAATCCTCAATCTATCTCTGGGCCTTACATTGAACATTACATCATGCCTTTTGGAAAGGTAGGGGAGAAGGACAAAAAGAAGAAGTCATTTCTTTCACATCTTTGTTGTCACTGTTTATGCTTCTTCTGTGCTCAGCGCTCTGTGTTGTGTGTCTCAGGGTTGGTTTGCTGGACGAAACCTGGCTGTCTCTCAGGTGACCACAAAGTACGTACTTTGGGTGGACGATGACTTCATCTTCACAGCCAACACCAAGCTGGAGAAACTAGTGGATGTTTTAGAGAGAACAACTCTGGACTTGGTGAGAAATGTACTGTTTGTTCTCTATGGTGGTCAGCTGTGTTGAGATATCAGTCACATCAGTATTTGTGGTGTGTGTGTGTGTGTATCTAGGTGGGTGGTGCAGTGCGTGAGGCCACAGGTTACACAGCCACCTACAGACAGACTATCTCTATTGAGCCTGGGGAGGAGGATGGAGACTGTTTACACATGAGGAGAGGGTTTCATCACATCATTCAAGGCTTTCCAAACTGTGTTGTGACTGACGGGGTCATCAACTTCTTCCTGGCTCGCACTGACAAAGTGCAGCAGGTTGGCTTTGACCCGCGCCTCGCAAGGGTGGCTCACCTGGGTGAGTATGCCTCAGATTGAATTACTGTATATGCATGTTAAATAGACAGTATGCGACGCTATAAACATATAAGTGATACAGAATTGTGTAGAGCGTGTTCTGGCATCTATTGCTGTCATTTTAACCAAATCACCAAATCCAGAAAATTGGGGATGTGAACTGTCATTCTTGATTATTTTCAGTTTTGCACCTATATTTTATATCTACCTCATACAGAGCTATGAAATTAACATACTTAACATTTTCTCAACAAGAGTCAAAGGGGAAATAATGCAGTGTTTCATCTAAATTATTGTTACTTTACCTAAAACTGTCTGAAACATTCAAAACATTCGAAAAGTGATCTGATAACACAACTGCAAAATCCTCAACCCACAGTTCAAAACTAACTGTTCAAGTAACTCATTCCTTTAAAGATTTGGATCTTATTACAGTTTCTGAGTTGGTATCATATACCAATCTTAGACTGATACCAACATAGTACTATGACATTTTCTTATCAGCAAATACAAGTATCCCAGCATCAGTGTTCCACTAAAATTAATCTAAACCCACGTGCTAAAAAGATTATTAAATTATTGAAAATGAAATGCCTTAGTAACCCTTCTTCTCCTAGTGTTAAGATTGTTGAAATCTTTTTTAAACCTGTCGTCATGTTTATGGTTGCATCAGTCAAATATATTTATTTATACCATGTAGATTATTTCTTATGTCAGACATTAGCTTCTTATAAATGATGTACTCTATGTTGTGTCTTTGAACCTTAAAGCAACTATGTATTTAATGGTTTGAAGAGAGGTTTAAGAAAGGTTGAAATTGGAGGGAAATTAAGTGAATTTAAGATTTGGCTGAATTAGGATGTTTCTATTTTTCAGAGTTTTTCATTGACGGCCTGGGATCCCTCCATGTTGGCTCCTGTGATGATGTCATTGTCAATCATGCAACCAAAATCAAACTTCCCTGGGTCAGCCAATCGGAGAGCGACAAGATTTACGCAAAGTTCCGTTACCCGCCTGCCTCCTCTGATGCCACGCACACTAAAAACGGCCTCTTGTTCTTTAAGAACCGATTTCAGTGTTTGACTCATAATTAGTTGCCCTCCCCTTTATCCTGAGGGTTCCTCTGCTCCTCCTGAGTTGCCAAAGAGTTCTTCTCCATCGCGTCCAGTCAGATAAGATTTCAAACTAACACTTAAATTGGCATTTTCCTTAAAACCTGCCGAAGAGATTTCCAGTTTTGCTGGATGTCTGACATGTATTCAGTCAGTGAAGAGGTCTGCAGGGAGCTACAAAGTTCTCAAACGCAGTCCAGAAGTCAACTTCAAAAAGTCAGGCTCCTTTCTAGTGCAGAAATGTTTCCTCTTGTTTACACAGACCCAGTTAGATTTAACCTTATCTTAATGAATTCAAGGTTTTGAAGTGTTTTTGCGTTTTGTCCATCAAATCATATCTGGCTTTACATCCTTGAGTTGTTGAGCTTTGGGGAAACATGGTAGCATCTTTACGGCCAGATTCACTTCATTGATGTGAGAAGAGGTACATGTGTCCTCCTTCAATTTGCACTATCATACAAGAACAAGCTTGGAAAAGCAATAGTGGCATCAGAGCGTTTGCTGATGAGAACTCAGCCTTAGCAAGGACAAAAGGGACACTTACCTAAAAGTGACAATCCTGTACACACAGAGCATGGGTATCCTTTTCACCAATGCCACATGAAGAACGCATTCAGAACTTTTTTCACCAGTGGTACTCACGCTCTTTGTGCCAAAGGTTTGGCAGCGGGCTTTGGAGTGTTTGAACCTGTTTGTTTTATGGTTTTGCCTTTTTTTTTTAAACCCAGAGTCCTCTGAGTCATTTGACATTTTGTTCCTGAAAAATGTGTCAGTTTTTTTGTTCTATACTATTTGTCGCTTTCCCTGTTGCTTCAGCAAACATGTAAAGAAGAGTGGCGTTTTTGTCCTGCGTAGCTGATGGGAAAAGATGAAAGCGATTGCATCTTTACATGCTGCCTAAAAGAGAAGTTGAATGAACCAAAGTGCATGTTTATTTTCCTCATCATGAAGAAGAAAAGAGAAACAGATGCATTGAGCTGTGAAATGGAATATTGATGGTACATTGACACCTTGAAATACAGTTGAAGTCAGAGCATGGAGAAAAAACTGAGTGGCATCCAGTGGAACAAAGTAGACAAGACAATTAAACAAATCCTGGTTTAACTGCCGTCTCTGTGGAGTGTATGTGTATGTCAAAGACTGATACACTCACGCCTGAAGTGATGATGCTGTTCTTTTATATCATGGCCTTTAGATGGCGCCCTTGTATCCCTCTCGTTTTTTTTTTCATTAGCAGAAGGTGCCACTGATTTACCTTCAGGTTTTTCTTAACTCTTAAGAGGGAGATTTTAAAGCTATTTTGTGTGATGTTTCTGTCATGGATTTTATGTATTCCTCTTTTTGTTTTATTTTGTTCATTAATATGCAGCATCAGCTCTGGTGACAGTAGTCACAACCAAACTTAATCAGTGACCCTAATAGAAAATGCTTTTGTGTAGTTGTGTGTTCAGAAATCTGTCTCATGTTAGGGTTTGTAACAGTAGACAGATCAATAGCTGAGCTGAAAACTTTTTTTTTTTTTTAAGGAAAAAAACACAATATTAATATTTGTTGTATTACACTGAAAAATTACTTGCCTGCTCCACCCAAACACACCGGTGTAAGTCATCCGATCACAGCATTTTATTTATTTATTTCAACTGTTGACAAATTAAAATGTATGTGCAAACATCTCTCTTTTATTCCCAACAAAAAGAGGCTGTATGCTGGAGCACTGCATGGGGAGAAAACTGACGGACACAATCTAAGTGTGTCATTGAGCTTCAGGGCACATATACAGCTCCACAGGTGTAAGACAGGTTGTTACAGCAAAGGTGAAAGTGCAGTTTTTTTATCAGTTTTTTCACCAGATGTTGGGCAATGACACCAGACCTAGCTCTTGACATTTATGGAAAAAGTTTAGTGTCTTTCGGTTTTCACCTGAGTCATTAAGTTAATTTAATCTTTCATATTTATTCACTTCCTTGGCCATTATTTTTCTGATTCATGCCAAACAAATGCTGAACAAATGAAACAAAAAAAGAAAACAGTCACAAAAGATCACTGAATACAAAAAAAAAAGATGAATAATTCTAACTTGGTGAACCATTACACATCAAATACTAAATTAAAGGCCAGACAATGTTTTGGTGACCCCATTTAATGATTGATAAATCACTGTAGAACTAATACTGTTGGGAACAAAAGTTTATCATAAGGTGTTAAAGAGAAAGTGATTTTTATATTGCATTTGTAAATCTATTATTATTTATACATTATATTAAAAAATAAAATCGATTTTTATAGCACTCTTCAAAAATAAGTTACAAAGTGCTTTATGATATAAACAAGCAGAAATTAGTTAAAAAAAAATACACTTATCGACAAATAATAGAAGAAATCACTGGATTCTTTTTTTCTAAATAAGGAGAAAGGAATGTCCTGATTTAGGTTCATTAGTTGAACAAAGCAGAACTGAATCACTTTGGTCACTTGGGTATCAAAAGATAGCTCTGAAAGTTATTTGAGGGCATAGGGGACCCTATGGGCCCCTGGGGGACCTCATAAGAAAGAGGAACACAAGAGGAAGAAGAATCTCTGTGCATTAGAGAAAAATACCTGTTTGACAGAAAGTAAATAAACTAGCCCAGTACCGCACCCCTGATGTCAACAGTGTATTTCATAAGGCTAATTATTATGTTTTAAATATATAAATTCCACTATTTTTCATCATGGTCAATTTTTCTGTTTTAATAAACCCACCCTATCAGAAAAACTTCAAAGAAACTTTAACTATAACTTTACTGTTCGTAAAGGCGGACTGCATGCAGTCTGTCAGCCTGCCACCTCCACTCAAACACAGTGTAAATTAACACTAAGACTCAGAGACAAAATATGTCAAATGCCTCTGCAAAAACTCTCCTCCATCTCCTCCTGTTCAACCGCAATTCGCTGGCCATTGCATTAAATGTGCCAATATACATATATATACATTTTTGTTTATATAAAGTTTGATGTCAAAGCTGTGGCAAGAAACCTTAGGGGAAAAACTGAATTTAATTCGATTTTCTAGGTATCTAATGATAAAATAAAATTATATTTTCATTCAATTTAAAATCAATTAAATTTCAATGAATAGATGTACTAACTACAGGCCTGTCACAGCCCACAATGCAAGATCTCTTTTCCATTCATTGTCAAATAATTTAATTCATGATTGCTGTGTAGACATAAGGATCATTTCTACAAATATACCAAATAATGTTTCTTAAATAAACTGTGCACCTTAGTTTTCTTAAATGTATCCACTAGAGGGCAGTAGATACACACAGGGTCTCGGTTCTGAAATCTATGTTGTTTTAGATTTGATTTATTACAGTTTCAAATATAATTTTGACATAAGAAATGACAATGCAACCAAGCAACTCAGCTTGTTTTTGATAAGAATGAAAGTGTGTAGGGGTTCAGACACATTTGTGGTTTCCTGTAGTGATTTGTGAAATCACTCCACATGAAACTGCAGTGAAAGTGGAGAATTCATTTCTATCAAGGGGCAATGATGGCCTAGTGGTTAAGTTGTGTCGCATGTACGGAGGCAAAGCTGGTGGCCCGGGTTCAAGTCTGACATGTATCTCTCTTACCGCATGTCATTTGTCGCATGTCATAAAAAAATAATAATAATAATATAAAAATAATATCTATCAAAATGGAATATTGGATTTATTATTGAATATGCCTCACAGGCACAGGATCCCAAAGGGTTTATTGTTGAATAGTCAATCAGATAACTACACTGAGACATAAAATGACCACAAATACCCAACATGACCAAAGAGATGTCAAACATCCAGAAAAAAAGCTAAAAACAGAATTAAACCTATTAAAACGATTTTGGTCATTTACTTACAAGAGATGCAAAATGTCACATGACACCAAAAGATTCAAAACAACAAGTAAAATACTTCAAAAGTGATGCATAGTTACCAAGAGACACAAAAAGACCACAAAGACATGCAAGGCAAACTGCAGCAAACAAAAAGCTACAAAACAACCACAAGACACAAAATAACTACAAAAAAGCAAGAGACATCATCTGAAATCACTATAATGTTACTACAAATGTTGCAGCCTATGATTCTAGTCAGTGTGGTCGTTATGCGTCTCCTTTTGTCTGAGTATCTTGCTTTCCTGAATGAACTGCTGAGGAATATTTAACCTGTTTGTGCCCAGAGGTACGTGGTTAAAACAGACAGAAACATACAACATTCAGGTTACTTTTTAGAAAAGAATGACAGATCTTGACAGCATTTGTATTTAATCAAAGTGTGTGTATCAGGACACACACATGTCGAAAAGTTTTATTGATTCAATCCCGTATGAGATTGTTTACATTGCAGAATACAGTGATGGATGTCAACCTTTGTTTTATCTTGTTCCTCTTTTTCTCTTTCTGCTCAATTTGTGGTAATTTGTCAATGTGTTTCGTTCAGATAACCCCTCAACAATGGTGGAGTTAAAATAGCCCACTGGAGGGAAAACACCGCAATTTACTAATCTGCTGGGAAAGCACAGACATACAAAGCTCGTACAGTAGGGGCTCGGATCCCACAGTGAAGCTGGACTCTACAGTCACCCAGGGATGTAGTTATTTGGGGACATAGTCTGACAGAGATTTGAGAGCCAGGTCTCAGAGGGAATTGAGTCAAACTATTCTTATGAAAATATGATGCAATACAAAAATATTAATCAAGGAACTTCAATGGAAAAACTAAGAAATGTATGCATATACAAATATGGAGCACAGTTTCTGTGGTGCTTCAAAACCATATTTTAAGACATTTAATCGTATTTGTTCTCACCATCCCCAGAAGAATTGATATGCAGTGTATGCACACACATACACTCAGTCACACTATTATTAAAGAGTATCAAATCCAGGAAAGCTTATGCCATAACGGTAGTCAAGGGAAAATGAGGACAACACATACAGTTTAGACAGACAAACTGAGACCTCTGTGACCTCTGTGACCTCTGTGACAGAGTGAAACAAAGATGCTGACAGAGCACCACTTCCTGCATGTTCAGATAAATTCAGGTTATGACTGACACGTCTCTCCTTATCCAGAGTTCATTTATCTTTGCAGGTCATTGATGCTTGCTCCCCATCAGCTCATCCAGGTTTGTTGGACGATTTGCTGAATGAAGTTTATCCTCGTTTAATTTGGTTGCCTGGAAACCAGCTGTCAAACCCTGAGAGGAAAAAATAAGGCAGATTAATTGTTTTCTGTTACATGAATTATATTTCTTTGAAAAATGAATCAATTTTCATAGATCCTCCACTCGAATGAGAAATTCTAAAGGGGGGGGGGGGGGGGGGGGGTAAATTGAAATGAACTGGTACTTTTAAAATTAATAAAACAAACATGAAACACAACTGCTAATTGCTTTACTGTTTTAATCATTTAAGCAGAGGAAAATGAGATCTAAATAAATATTCAAAAAAAGTTGGTCTCTACAAAATTATTTTCACCAGCTGAAACTTCTAACTGCACTTTGGTTGTTTGCAGGAAGTGTATACGTTTTTAGAGTTTTTACCAGCCTACTGTTGTTTGAAACTCAACATTAAGAGAAGTATCTTGTGCGGGTCAATGGGTGTTCTCCTGTGTGGGTCTAATCAAGAATTCTGCCTGATAAATGGCCATTAAACTTACTAGTGTCGAGTGCTTACACATTAGTGGATTCATTTGGGTCTCTGTCAATAATATTACAAAGAATACAATCAAGATCTATATGTTAAGTTTTTTGAAGACAACTTTTGCCTACTTCAGACTGGATTTTACTTTAACAAAATAAAGAAAACTGAGCTGTAACTTTGATATGTCATGTTGGTAGAAAACAGATGTTTATTATCTAAAGTCTGGCAAATTCTTCCCCCTAAAAGATAAGCACCATGGAGGTTATAATTTTGGCAACACGGTAAACATGTCTGAGTTCCTCACCTAGAAAGCAGGATGGAAGCACGGCTGTTCCAAAAAAAACATGAAGGGGAAAATTAAGAGGACGGGAGCAACTTTATAGAATCGGGCCAGATAAGAGTGTCTAATAAGAACTTTGTGATTAAACAATTTCCTTCTTGAAGTGGAAGTCTGAGACTATAAGAAAAAAAAATCAGGGCAGTTGGTCCATACACTGGATGACTGACTAACAGCAGCTACTGATTAGATCCATCAGGTTTGTAAATCCACACAGAGACAACAACAGGATATTAAACAAAGGCAAACAAAGAGCCATTTCCGCTCATCATCAGTGATCAGGTTGTGGCCTCAGGTTGCTGACACAGAGATAACAGCTCCACATAGTTAAAAAAAAAAAACAGTTTTTTTGTAATGGGCTTAATACTCACTCAGCTGTGTCGTTATGACAGCATTAAAAGTTAGTGCATTTCTAATGTATTTAAAATTGACTAGGCTAAATTTGACCCTATTGCACACTTTCTTAATGTGCGCTTTAAAAGAGAGATTACAATCAATAATAACGCCCAGATACTTAAATTGCGGCACAATACTAATGTTTTGACCAGAAATTGTTATATTCGAAACAATGTTACATTGTCTTTTTGTGAAAAACATTCCTACATTCCCTGGGGACTTCCCCCAGAAGAAAAATGTAGCCAATTTAACATCCAAATTAAGTTGTTTAAGAGTTAAGAGTTAAGAGTTAATTAAGAGTTTTAAGAGACTTTTGAGATTAACTATAATCTGACAGCAAAAAATTAACTTCCCTTTCTGGTTTAATTTCTTTTCATGTGCTGTTTTACACCTTTAACGACATGCAACAGTGATGTCACTGTATAGTAATGACACTGAAGTTTTTGTGATTTAAGGGAGGTCACTTTTAAAATTTGAATTTAAAAAAACATCTATTTCAGAATGTCAATGAAGTTTCCATTTTGTATCAAATGAGACTGATGTACCTGCATGCTATGCAAGCTGCAGGTCAAGCCGTTTGCTGTCCCATGGCCTCGTCCTTCCTTCAAGGCGGGGCTGTGATGTGTTGGATACAGAGAGGGCAGCGAGGTGTTGTAGGCCAGCATGCAGGGCTGCTGACGTCGGTCCATGGATGCTGAGGAGCGAGGTCTGAGGCCTGATGCTGACGCAGATGGAGACTTTATGTTCCTGCCTAGGCTGCTTGATTTGCTCTCCTTTCGTTGGTACTCTATCGGAGACTGAAGGGCTGCAGCGGACAGTAAGAGGTGTCACATGACTCGAATGTACATAAGAATAAAAAAACTCTTAAACTGTGCGGTCACAGAAGAAACACTTTACCATTTAGGAAGTTCCTTTGCGTCTCTAACATCTGGACCACGTCATTGAGCCAAGCTTCCTGTATATCCGGAGATGATGTCTGCATGATGTAACGTGTCAAGATGCCATTAGTCCCTCGCGAGGTCAGGGCCAGACAGCATGGATCTTCCTCAGAATGATCCTCCACGCCCAAACAGCTGACCTGAAGTAAGCAGGAGAATTGTTCAACATGAAAAAATGACATCAACCCAAGAACCTTATAGATGTTTTCAAACCTAGTCCATAACTCTCACCTTGATGCTGTTCTTAAAAGTGTACCCTGGACAAGAGAAGCCCTTTTTCTTATCTATTGGCTCACTGAAGATGACCAGCTGCTCAAACAGGAAGACCCGCCTCTCCCTCGGCCTGGACATTAGACCGCTTTCCTGCTCGCTGACGGAGAAAGTATCCTGCTGGAGCAGCTTCCCCTGAGCTGTGATTTTCCCCTGAAAAGAGAGGGCAAACTTGGTTGCAGACCTCAGGACATCCTGGATGCCGTAATGTGTTCCTCTTGCAATAATACGGAAGATTATAGTTTGTGTCTTACCTCAAAACCCTGCAGTCTGCCCACATTCATCATATCATTACAGCGTTTTGGCACAAAGCACATCACCTCCACCGCCCTCTGATGGAGGAAAGTCAGTGGAGGAGAATCAGTAAGTGGGTGAGTTATATACAGACTCCAATCGTACTTTATACATTCATTTGCCAACTTATTAGATACATGTGGCTAAAACCAAAGCGGTCCAACAAAACTATGCTGCAATAAATCCTCCCTTCATGAAAAACTATTGGATATTCAGCTGTGTTTTTCTTTATTTTGGAGGCTGAACTTGACTTGGGGTTTGAATGTATTGCTTTACACAAAGAGGTGAATCTCTGTTATGCAGCCTGTATTGATGTAAATGGAGTTGACAAAATATAAGAAACACGCATGACCCGAAAATGTATTGGAGGACTTTTGTATAAGACTTCATTGGTTGTAGCTAAAGTCAGTGTTCCTAATAAACTGACCGATGAGTGTAAATGTATGTTTTCACATTCAGTAGTGACCTCTTACCTGCAGCTCCTCAACATCCCGAGCTGCTTTGCTGTAGTACTTCAGGAAGTCCTGCAGTTGAAAGTTGTATTATGAGATTCAGTAACATCAAGAAAGGAGAAACAAATCCAATGTAATCAATTCCCTGCAGCTGTATGATTCCAACAAAGACATATGTAACGAATATACATAACAGCAATATTGCAGCTGGAGCTGGGGACATGTATAATGAATATTTCAAAGGAATGATTTCTCAAATCAAAATGGAATAAGTATGCAGACATTATACAAGAACAGTTGCACCATAATCAGGAGGGGCATGTTACCAGGAAACCTCTCTCTCTCTCTCTCTCTCTCTCTCGCTCTCTCTGTCTCTGTCTTAGTGTCTGAAGGGTAAGAGACTGTTTGACAATAGAGGGCCTAATATTTCTAGATGGATTAAAAAAATACAAACACCCAGTTAACCATGTTTTAAATATCCTGGAGACTTTGCTGGGATATCAATTTAACAAGAACTGTTATGAGGCTAAGGTGACCTCTTCCTTTTACCACTAAACACTCATCAGTTTATCCTTGACCACGAGTGAATGTTTGTGCCTAGTTTTAAAATATTCCCTTCAGGTCTTTCTTGAAATTTCACTTTCACAATAATTGCCCTGTAAAGTTAGCCAGGAAAGCATATTTCCAGGAAATTATGCCACAGTGAAGTAGACCTTTGACCTTTTTTGCTTAAAAAAAATCCCATAATCTTTTCATCACTTTATCCTATTGTGACAAAATTCTAATCGCTTCAATCTGGAGTCCAAGTGAATGTTTGAGCAAAACTTGAAAACATTTCACCCGGGAGTTCCTAAGATATGAATGGGCGTAAGGATGTAAGGAAAAACAACCTGATAAAAGCATGTATCACTGCCTGGCATGCAGAGGAGTGTTAAAGAGCAAACCTTTAGCAGTAGCTGATACTTCATTATCCTCTGAACAGGTTTGATGAGCAGATCATTGAGCTGCAGCCTGTGACCTAGCTGCTGTCGGAGATCCTGTCAGGAGGAGAAAAGCAGTGAAGATGTGTTGTCAGTAAAAAGTGTTTCAGGAGCGCCTTAAATCGGACTGCAGTGTAAAAGTTTACTAACCTCAAAGAAGGTCTCAATATACTCAGAAACAATGTGCTCTGATTTGGGCTTATTCTGGCAGTAAACAACATACATGTGAAGACGCCGTTCCTGGAAATACAAGAACTGATGAGCGAGAAAAATGACTCATGTGACAATAATTACAAATATTCTGTGTCATAAGGAATGGAAAGAGGAAGAATTAAGCTTCTGAGCTCTTCTGACTCAGTCTCAGGGTGTTTCCATTACTCTCAGGCCTCAGGGGTTTGTTGGGGGGGGGGGGGTTTAGTTAAATTTGTGCAGGGATTTTGCCTCATTAAATAGTTCCAGTGGCTGAGAAAGAAGAGAAAGAAAGGATGGTTTGATTTGCTGTTGCTTAATTAGGCAACACTGAGTGAAGCGGATATAGAAGCTGTGTTGGAAAGAGCTGCAATAAATCAAAAAGATTCTCCAAAAGTCTTTTTTTGTTGTAACAAGACTAACAAGGGGCGGCAGTAGCTCAGTCTGTAGGGACCTGGGTTGGGAACCAGAGGGTCGCCGGTGCAAGTCCCGGCACGGACCAAGTCCGGAATGTGGCCTGGTAGCTGAGGCTACCTGAGTGGCCACTTCCTGAGCACTGCAGAGTTGCCCTTGAGCAAGGCACAGAACCCCAAAAAAACTGCTGTGGGGCGCTCGCTGTGGGCAGCCCACTCACTCTGAGACCTCTCCATTAATGCATGTCCATAGGATACTGTTTGTATATGTATTTCGGCCTGTGTGTGTTCATGTTCATTTAACAGAGTGTAAAACTGAATTTCCCCTCACAGGATTAAAAGTATCACTTATTATTATTATAGACACAGATTTTTAAAGTGCCAATAAAAAGTATTAATCTGTGATGTTTTTTTTTTGTTACTGTTCCCTGGTATTAAAAACATTAAGTAATATAACAACAATTACTTATGAAAAACCTCAAGTTAGAGCTCTAAGATCTGTGATTCCAGCTCATTTTAAAACAGACTGCGGTCTCTGATTGTCATCTTTGAGAGCTTTTTAGTTGAACTAGTGTGATAACAAGAGCCTTTATTCTGCAGCTGCACCTGCAGGCAAGTGATCTGCAACATGAGGACACATCTGGATGGCAGGGGGCCAAGGCTTTACACACAGCCAGAGCTCTAATTTGTGTGATGGCTGCAAACTTTAGCTGAACTTTAAAACACCCACAGAGAGACCTAAAAAAAGAAACTTCTCGTCAGAACTTTGTTACTCACTGATCTGTGCACTCACGTGTTTGATGAAGAGCTGGGCCAGACTGTCTGGATCGTCCACACATTTCTCCAGCTCTCCCAGGAAATAACTGTGTTAAAACGAAGCAGAGAGGTTCAGGAGGCAGGAGTCACGCAGCCAAAAACACACAGACACTCACAGACACTCACAGGAAGGAAACACAAGCACAGAGGAATATACAATCATGAAACATAAAGTGCTCAATATAATAAGTGTACACTGTCAGAGACTTTTCAAATTCAAAGACAGAGGATCCGCTCTCACTCACTCCTTATGCCAGTCATAAATCTGGTGGATGTTTCCAAAGACAATCCTGTCCTTTCCTTTCATGTCCTCCGGAACTCCTTGATTGGCCATGGTGGCCATGTAGCCCTATAAATACATAATTGCACACACACACACACACACACACACACACACACACACACACACACACACACGTCATAAATCGCAGTGGTGTCAAAAAAAAATGTTTCTTTAAGACGTGAAAGTTCCAGAATACTAATGGCGTAGGAATCTGAAGTATGTCTTGTATAAATAACATTATTTAATAAATAAAACAGAGACACACCTGCACTATGAGTCCAAGATCTTCCACATACAACCGTTCGGTCTCTACTAGCTCTGTCAGCACATATCTGATAGAGAGAGAGGAAAACAGAGAGAGAGAGAGAGACATGGAGAGAGATAGAGACGAGAAAAAGAGAGGAGGTAATGGTGAGTGAAACCAAAAATTTTAGATGTTGATCATTTACTTACAGAATGAAACATTTAAAAATAATTTAACTGTATACTTGTTAAAGAAAGTTTGATGTTTTGGAAATTCACTGATTTGACCTGAGTTGCATGAAAAAGTTGAAACCACACTGGCCAGCTGGCCTATCTTATCAGTTTATCTTATTTCATTCTATCTTATTTAAGCTTAGCTTAATTTATTTTATCTTAGTTTAGTTTAGCTTAACTTAACGTAGCTTAGTTCAAACTATCTTAGCCTAGTTTAGCTTATCTTATTTTAGCTTAGCTTAGTGTAATACTTGAAACGGGAAGAAATATTCCACTAACCCTAACCCCATGCCCAAGTTAGAAGTCACAACTTCCAGTGTTAAAAAAATTTAACAAATTTAAAAAAACGTGATCACAATGTTGTGATCAAAGTCACACGAGTGTCTTTAGCTAATTTCTTAATTAGTAAAAGCTGTGCAGAGGATAAATGTTTTTTATAACTTTTTATAAAGGATGGCTGAGATGACAGGCAAACAGGGGCAGTGAAGCTGTTTACCAGGAGGCTTAAGGCCCACCTCAGCTCCATGTCTTGTCTGTCGCTAGGTTGACCGAAAGTTAATGGAGTCAGTCCATTATGTTGACTGCTATCACTGGGCTTCAGCCCTTCTCTTCAGAAACCAGTGGGTTCCATCACTCAGACTCTGTTTGTGTTTTAAACCAGCAGGTCAGCTCAAGCATGTTAAGTCTTGCTTGTTTAATTCATAAAGGAGCCAGATGCAGTGACTTCCTAGAGTCTTTTCTGGTTTCAATTGCAATAAAAATGTCCATGAACATTTTTCCATGCCTCTATATTGATGGCAAAGAAGATACATCTTGACTAAACTTAAGAGGTGATGAAACTGTCTCATCTTTGTGCAGAACAAAGCTAGCTGTTTCCCTTTATTTCAGCACTTTATGCTAAGCTAAGCTAAAAGTCTGCCTGTATACAGTTTACCATACAAGCATGAGTCTGGCATTAATCTTATCATGTCACGCTTAACAAGAAAGCAAAAAAGTGCATTTGACAAAATCTCAAACTTCTCTTGTAAATATAACTGTAAAAACATACATGCTCTTCTCTAAGGCAATGTTCATCTCCTCCTCGCTGTCTATTGTAGCAGACGACTGGCTGGCCGAGTCCTCAGTCACTTTGCAGCTGTCTTCTCCATGGAGATTGTTGATACTCGATTTTTGACTCTGAAACACACAAACAACACAGTACAGGTTTTAGTTCATTAACATTTTAACATATTATGTAAGAAACAACAGATAGAAAGACGTCCCGTTCTGTTTGACAGTTACACAAAAAGGAAAGCACATTTATCAAAAAACTTTGCAAAAGCAAAAAAAAAGTGGTTTTACATGCGTGTGTTTGTGTTTTCATTTGTGTTGTGAATGCACACAAAAAAAATCTGCAACGTGTGGAAATCTAGGCTATTCAATTGGTAGAATACAAATGATGAATCCTCCATTACCAACAGATGATGTTAATGAATTTGATCGATAGAACACTTTGAACAATTTGTAAAAGTGTTTACAGAATTGGTGGTTCAATTATCAATTTCTCAACTACCTCTGCTGTGATTTTGACAGAAAGACCATATTTGAAATGCTCACTCAACATAACAGCAGGCAAAGAGCAGGAGCTAAGGCGGGCCTTAAGCCTCCTGACAAACAGCCTCAACACGCCCCTAATTATGCTTAACTCGTATCCTTCATAAAATCAACTTCAATGAGTACCGATGAATACAAAAATTCACACCTTGTTGTGTGTGCTGATAAGATATTAACTTATCAGACAATAATTGTTTTTATACCGGGCTGTAAATGTGTTCATTTCTGCTGTCAAAACGGACATTTGAGCATTGGGGGTGTGAATGGGAGGTCTGGGGCTTTTGGAACCAGCCTCAAGCGGACACTTGAGGAATATCCTCACTGGGTTCATTTTTCAACACCCGAGGTTGCCGCTTTTTGAACACAACACATTTGAACAGAAAATTCTCAATTCAGGGTAAGAAAAGACCCCCTTCGCTTTGCTCACACTGTCGTGGTTCCATTGAGCAACAACAACCTGCTCATTCAAATTATCCTGCTTATTATCAAAAATTAATCAATAATTTCAAAAAATTGGGGTGGGGGGGTTATTTGATTAATTTAAAATGATCATTTCTTCATCTAACAAACCGTCTGTTGGAATCCACAGTTAGAGCCATGTCTGTAGCAATGGTTATCTCTGTAGCCTTCATAAAATGAGCTCAACAAGCCTTCATCACTCACATTTGACTGAACATTTCCACTAATGGTAATGTGAGACAAGGAGAACAGAATAGACAGCTGTTTAGGAATAAAGTCAATAGATTGTGTGGCGCTATATAGCCTAATTCAGTGTATATGATACCAATAAGTTCTTTGCAAATAGTATGTTACAACAAGAACTAAGAGTGAAATTCTGCCATAGCTCCTCAGCAGCAGCAGCCCCTCAACCAGTTTGCTGCTGACAGTGAGGGTGAGGAAGAGCCCCTAAGCACTACCAAACACAAGCCATGAGCCCATAACTCCAGAGTGCGCAGGATTCAGTCAATGCTAATATTATACTGTGAAGAGTGCAGTCTAGACCTGTTGGGAAAAGTGCCACGACAAATCGTAAAGATTTAGCGCAATATAAATTAAACTGACTTGAAAGATTATTGAAAAGACGTTTGTAACGAGGGACTAGTATCATATATAATATCACATGGTTAGTCATAATTATGTGTTGTATAAGTTGCAAAGAAAAGTGCACTTTTTAAACCTTATATACTAGAAAGGCTGAACTTGTATATCTCCAGTAAAAGGTCATGAATTAAAGTGGGCTGGTCTGAGAAAAATTAAACTCCAGGGCTGAAAATGAGTCCTCCTCTGGCCCTGGAATAGAATAGAATAGAATAGAATCGACATTACCTCACTCTGCATGTCTCTTTCTTGCGGGGGGTTAGGTAAGGGCCTCTGACAGGGCAGTTGTTTGGGAGAAAGAGCTTCTGGACTACACATCCTGTTTCTCCACACCTGTTCAACACACACACAAAATATCAAAAAGAAGAAGCTCGCTGTTAGGTGTTTTTAAGTGCAGGAGGTTTAAATTAAAGGCACCGCATATGTCTGTCTTAGAGCCTCACTGTGTCTCCACAGGGAACGATGGAGTAGCTGTGGTGCGGCTCCAGAGGCCTCAGCTGAGCTTCGCTGTGGGAAAGGAGCGATGGCGGCTGCCGCCCGTCTGACCTGCACATCTGCTTCTCCACTTTTCCCAGTCCCTCTCTCGCATCAGAGCTTAGCTTGCGGACAGGATTGGTGAGCCATTTCTTGAGGGCGCTGACAGGGTGCCGTGATCCTCCAGTTGGGGAGTGTGAGCAGGGGCTGGAGCTGCCTGAGGCCTGGTGGGGCACAGAGCCCACTGATGGAGGAATGCTGCCGTCACTGACCGCCACAGAGTACGACTCCGCTGCAGAGAGACATTAAGAGAGAGCAGGAGAGACAGAGGGGGAAAAGGATTGGGTTAACGTACAGAAGCTAATTGTGGGGTTACGTCCTCTCAGGTCAGATAATGCAGACAGATTTCTGCACAAAAATGCTGTTCAATTTCCTGTCTTGAGCCTTAACTGTAACTTTAGTACAGTACATACCGATCCTAAATCATTCTAAACACCAAAAGGGATCTGTTCTCACGAGGAGGGACTCATAGATTCAATTGGAAATGATGTACTGCAGCTTGACTGCACATAATTGTTGTACATGAAGAGAATGTATTTCAACCAAAAGGATCAACCCTAAGCTCTCAGCCTGTTTAAAAGATTGTCAGATGTGTTGATTCTTTTTTGTCATATTAACAGTTTAGCCAATCGGCATTCGAAAAGCAAAACAACCTATAGGCTCTGTAGTCTGTACTATTTGGTAATCCAGTTGTTTTGTCCTTTTCATGTCGCTCTATTTTTATATCTCTCTATTTAAACTTATTCAGTATCTTGACTGTAAAAATGACTGTACTGTACTCATGCATTGAAATCTTTTATAGGAAGCTAGTAACTGTCTGATAGATGTCATGCAAAATCCCCCTGTGAAATGTAGTAGAACTCTAATGAAGCATCAAATGGATGAAAATAATACGAGTGAATAATTAGTAACTCAGCGTTAGTTCATGTTCAGGTAAATGTGCAGTAACTTTAGTTAATGGATCTGTTGGATCCCCCTGTTCTGGCACACCTCGTACCTGGAGCCTTGTTTGACAGAAGTAGTTTGTAGCTCGTTAGTAGCACCTAATGCTCTCTTTATTTCTCCACCTGGGCCTGAACCAGTACTAGGGCTGACACCATTTAACTCCGCAGCTGGATTTGGTTTCCAACTCTACGTCTCTGGAATCTGGTATCTAATCCTCAAAACACACTGTTTTCACCAAGCACCCTAACATTAAGATGTCACTCTGTTCTGCTGATCATAGCAAAGTAGAATCTGTCAGGAGCCCCATTTTGTCGTTTTGGACTCTTCCCAAAAGCCACTATCCCCTGTCAGCACATTTATGTAAGCTGTAATCATAATAACAAGCTTTAAAGAAGCCAGTGGAAATCTGGGCCAGCTTTGTGCCAAAACTGCCCGCTACTGCCACGATAGTACACTACAGTAACGCTAAATAAGTGAATAATGTTTTTTTTTCTCTCCACCATTTCACTTCTCTTTTTATTTCATGGGGAGCAGTGAAATCTTCCCTAAATATGAAAAACACAAAAAAAATCAAAGATGATCATGGTAGTGATTTTATTCGCATTTGCTGACAGATTCATTCTAATGGATTTACAGAAATGCTTTTAAGATTCATTTAACAAATCTGTAGCCATGATAAGAGCAAAGCAGAAGAGGATCAACACATTCAGCTGGTGCGATTGTCTACAGATGCTCACATACAGTACACACAGACACTGTTTGTGATCATGATGAGAAGAGACAGCCATCTGCTCTCCTTATTTTTCATCGGTCAAGGTCAGCTCTTACAGAACAACAAACACCGCCTCACCATCTGTCAAATTATTACAAGTGCACCTTGCTGCAGGTTCGTTAAGTACATATATCAACATATTCTACAAAGTGACCCTTAATGGTGCATAATGATCATTTGTGACGTCCAAAACAGCAGCTAAGCTCTGAGACTGCGGCTTCATGTTTGTTTGAGACACTTATGTAATGTGTCATTTTCCCACAGTGTAACAGCTGGACCCCCGTCCTGACTGCAGAGAGTGTCAGCAATGCCTGCTAGCATGCATGCTGTGAATGCTTCCTCACATGCGGGGGGGGGGGTTCTCTCAAACACTCCAAACAAAGTCTCACAAACATTAGGTGGATTGGAGGAGCCTTTTAATCAGTCATATTCTTTTTTCTAATATTGGCCATTACTTAAGCGATATAACTCGCTACATTTGGAATCAAATCAACTGATGATGCACAAGGCTTCATAGCATATTCAAGCCAACAACTTTTGGAGTTTATGCTGTTTATTCTTTGTTTGTAGAAAACCAAACAAGTTTCTGCTCCTTGCCTCTGGCTTTTCTTTCTGTTGTCAAAACCATGTACACCAATATCAGCCTAAAAAAAAGTGACAACATTTTTCTGTACGGTCTTTGAGTTGATCATTTTCATTTTCATCAAGTTGTTATTTTAACATTTTCTGTTTCTTACTGGTAAACTGAAAGATCTTCTACTGAGTAAAACCATGTAGCGGT